>NC_142584.1:88839856-89062356 GCF_965207765.1 Zootoca vivipara
GATTGCTTTTTCTGAGCTTTTGTGCCGCTTTTCCAGTTAAGAAAGGAAATTGTATTTTTTTAAATGACTACTGAAAGTTTTATTATGGTGATGATGATTAAAGAAGAGGCTACATCTTCAAACCTGCACTCAAGTAGCCACTGCCCCTTTTGCCATCTTTATAACCGTGCAAAGATTTACTTCTCTAGCAGAATCTCATTCTCTCAAAGAAGAAAGCTTTTGTCTAGAAATGCAAAGGTGTTTCTCTCTCTCTCTCTCTTTAATCAATGGCCCCGCCTCATCCCAGCTTCTCCAGGTTTGATAGAAGCAAACACTTTCACAAACCACGTCCCAGTAGGGAAGAGAATGTGCATCAAATTTGACAAAGGAATTCTCATGGTCCTGCTTATTGTCCTCTTTAGCAAACTATTGATCAACATTGTCAGCCTCTTTTCCCATAGCATAGCAACATAAACTCACACACTTCCTTACTTCATCCTGAGTCTCAGGGAGAACAAAGTAACTTTGGGGTTTTTTTTAGGTTATGCTGCAAGATTATAAAAACTGCAGGCTTCTAGTGCAAAAAGGGAAATTAAAATAAAATACCGGTAGCATTTTGCTGGTTCTTTCAAGGATTTGTTAAACTGATGCTGTATTACAGAAGGCTTAATGAGCATCGGTCAGATTGATATTCTTTATTGTCTTCAAAGGAAGAGATCAAGAATAAAAGGAAACTCCTGGCTCAGTCCAAGCTGCTGCTAATAATATTGCCACCTAGTGACTAAACTGTATAACGATCACTTAGTTCCTCTGAATCAGTGAACTTAGTGCTGGGTATTTGTCATAACTGTTACCTCTCTGTTCTTGTTTTTAAATTGGACTCTTGGTATCATTAGATGTGGCAAAATCTTTACCAAGTGGTAAAGACACCATGTATGGCGTATATTTGCACACACACAAAAAGGTGGGGGGAGAGCAAACAGGAAAGATTTCACAAACAGCACTTTCCACGTGTTATATTTTAAAGCACATTCAAAGCATGTTACTCTCTTCAAAGAATTCTGGGTGGTGTAGTTTGTTAAGGGTAAATGAGAATACTAAGTTTGTGAGAAGTAAACTGCAGTGCCCAGAATTCTTGGAGAGGAAGAATGTGCTTGTAACTTTTCTCAGGTGAACATAATTTGGGGTTAGTCTTAATGATACTATTTTATCAAGACTAGAACAAATTCAATGTATGGTATTGATATATAATAAAAGTTGTATTATGATAAAGTGAAATTAAAAATTATGCTATGTACTCTTGAAATCCCTTTCATGTACCCTCGTGGGTACGCATATCACACTTCGGGAAACAATATTCTAAAGGTGGAACGTGATCTTAGAATGAAGGAATTGTTTTAAGTGACCAGCATAGCAGAAGTAATACTGTAAAATGATACATGTTGGGAATAGAAATGACCTATTTTGGCTATCTAACTTTTCTTCCTTTTTGTCCCTTTTTCCTTTTGTTTAATGTGCTGAACAACTTTCAGTACTGCATCTTTCGCAGGACAAAAGCCCGGCATCTCCCCATTAGCAGAGCTCAGCAGCAGGTTTTGAGTATAAACACAACTATTTATTCTTCCCCAGCACTCCCTCTCTGAATCATAGCTGCCAAGTATCCCGTTTTCCCCGGGAAAACCCCTTTTTTACTTACCTTTTCCCGGTGGTCCCCTGTATCACTTCATCTCCCGTTTTTCTCCGTTATTTTCTCCTGCCGGCAGCCATTTTTTTTCTTTTCGATTTGCCCTTCTATGGGCACCAAAAATGGCCACCGCCAGCTTCAAAAGCCGCATGTACGCATGTCCGGAAGTGCATAGACGTCACTTCCGGTGTTGGCGGCGGCCATTTTGGTGCCCATAGATGGGCGGAGCGTCACCAGAAGTTGCATCGGAGCACTTCCTGACATGCGCACAAGCGATTTTCGAAGCTGGCGGCAGCCATTTTGGGTGCCCATAGAAGGGCAAAGCGACACCGGAAGTTACATCGATGCAACTTCCGGTGTCAAATGGCTGCCGGTCCCGGATTCTGCAGTCTGGGACTTGGAAGGTAAGCTCTGAATACATTCAAGCAATATGTCCAGAATGCACGAGGCAGTGTTCAGTATGTCAGCCAGCAAAGTTGGGGTAGCCTCTGATCTGTTTCACCCATTTACCCCAGCTGGTAATTAGTAACTAGACAATTATTAAACAGTAATTAGAAGACATGTGCCCTTTAAAAGGGGGTGTATTCATTTCATTAGACCCATTCCTCACTGTTTATTGATTGTGTGTGGAAAGGTGGTACCGTAACTATTTGCTTGCTTGCTTGCTTGCTTGCTTGCTTGCTTGCTTGCTTGCTTGCTTGTTTGAAGCATTTCTATCCCACCTTTTCCTCCAAGGAGCTCAAGGTGGTGTAGATGGTTCTCCATCTGCTCATTTAATTCCCAGAATAGATTAAGAGGAAGCAACCTGCCCAAGGTTACCCAGTGAGCTTCATGGCCATGTGGGGATTTAAGCACTGGTCTCCCAGGTTCTAGTCCAACACTCTAACTGTTATACCACACGGGCAGTAAGGGGGAGATCAGAAAAGGCAGGAAGTGCAGAGTCCCACCCCTGGCCCTTCACTGTCTATTTTTGGTCCCAGTTCCATCCTGCAAGTCTCCCGCAGAGAGCTTACTTGAATGAATGGACATTTGAACCTGACTTTGCCCTGACCATGTTCAGTACTGACTTTCATTAGTGACCACACTGGGACTTTTAACAAACGGAAAAAACCTCTAGGGAAAATTGTGCTTTAAAATTTCCTGCTCTCTGGTGTCAATAGTCAGGGGGTGCTTTTTCAAAGGGCCTTGGAAAAGCAATTGAGGAGGGGTAAAATGTTTCTCTAAAGGTACCAGGAAGGTAGGCAGGAAGGAAAGCGTTGACAAGGTAGATCCAGAAGCTGAGAGAGCAGGTGTAGAGGCCAAGAGAAAGTTGTCGATTTCACATGTTGATGTAAAAAAGCATTTATGTAACTTATCTTATGAAAGTGTTGTCAAAACTACTGGTAATAATAATAATAATAATAATAATAATAATAATAATAAATTTTTATTTATACCCCGCCCTCCCCAGTCAAAAACCGGGCTCAGGGCGGCTGACACCAACAGAACCACAATAAAACATAAAAACAATTAATTAAAATACAGATTAAAATACAGTATTAAAATTTAAAGTGCAGCCTCATTTCAAGTAGGCCATAAATCCAAGCCATGAGGGAGAAAAAACACAGGGGTCAGGCTGAGTCTAACCCAAAGGCCAGGCGGAACAGCTCTGTCTTGCAGGCCCTGCGGAAAGATGACAAATCCCGCAGGGCCCTGGTCTCCTGGGAAAGAGCGTTCCACCAGGTTGGGGCCAGCACTGAAAAGGCCCTGGCTCTAGTAGAGGCCAATCTAGCCATCTTATGACTCGGGATCTCCAGAATATTATTATTTGTGGACCTTAAGGTCCTCCGCGGGGCATACCAGGAGAGGCGGTCCCGTAGGTAAAAGGTAAAGGTAAAGGACCCCTGGACGGTTAAGTCCAGTCAAAGATGACTATGGGGTATGGTGCTCATCTCACTTCAGGCCAAAGGATTTGTCCGCAAACAGCTTTCCAGGTCATGTGGCCAGCATGACTAAACTGCTTCTGGCGCAACGGAACACTGTGACAAAAGCCAGAGCACACAGAAATGCTGTTCACCTTCCCGTTGCAGCAGTACCTATTTATCTACTTGCACTGCCGTGTTTTCAAACGGCTAGGTTGGCAGGAGCTGGTATAGAACAACAGGAGCTCACCACCATCAAACGGATTTGGACCGCTGACCTTCTGATCAACAAGCTCAGTGGTTTAGACCATGGCACCATGCAACTGACATCCTATGTTATCTGCCCTAAAATGTTTCACCCTATCTAGTGCATCACAGAAATGTAGGGTATGAAAGGGAGAGGAGAGGAGATGAGATTTTTTAAAAAGATATACAGTATATAGCAGAAGAAAAAGTGATCCCAGGAATAGAAAAAAGGCTTCAAAAATATGTTGTGCTTCTCAACAAATATGTTCTGACACCCAAAGCATTGCAAGGTGTCAAACAGACTGTGATATGCACCCTGGTGCCCCAGTGAAACTGATAACAACACCAGCTGCTCATGTTTGTCAAAATGACAGCACAAACCTGATGTGTGGCTGTGTTTACTACTTACACACTCAGATTTCAGACAACTTTCTTTAGACAAAATGAATGGGATCATGTAAAGCTTTCTATTTATTTTACTTTATTCATCCTCTGCCAACGGTATTCTCCATTTTATGGTGTGTGATCAGAATGAAAAGTCTACTTTAGTCAATACCAAAGACTGGTTTTAGGACATACTTCCAACTGTGCTGATTACAAAATGGTGAAGTGATGATCTTGTAGAGGAACTGCCATTTGCCCGCAATTGGCACATATTATAAGTAACGTAACATAATATGAATGGGCTAAGTGGATCTGAAAGATGGCCCCCAAACAAGATTTTCAATTCTTGTTTGGGGGTAATTCTCCTCCCCGTTCTGCTAGCTAAGGAAAATAATGATTCCAGAATTACATTTAGGAGGCTTAACACATATCCAAACATGTATTCATTCATTCATTTTATTTGTATGTTGCTTTTCAAAAATTTGTTTAATAATAATCCTGAAAGCCGGTTACAACGTAAACAAACAAGGATGCAATTCAAACACTACAGCAACCATTTCCATAACATAGCAAAACAATAGCAAATATAACAACACAAAAAACACATTTCAATAATATAAATACAGTACAACAAGATTACTTAAACATCATGCAGCAATGCAGAACCAAACAGCAAAAATAAAAGTTTCACCTTAGTCTAGAAACAGCCCTCCCCTGATGTTTCTCACAGTTCCTCTCCTGCAGCCACTCGCAAGGCATCCAGCACCAAGGGCTGGGCTAGCTGAAACACTCCTCCCATTCAGACATGTGTTGTAGCACAAAGGAAAAAGCCAGGGAGAGACACTCCTTGATTACATGCTTCTCTAAAGCATAGCTGCCAAGTTTTCCCTTTTCTCGCAAGGAAGGAAGCCTATTCAGCATAAGGGAAAATCCCTTAAAAAAAGTGATAACTTGGCAGCTATGCTCTAAAGGCCTTACTAGGCCACTTTGATTGTGTCTTAACAGGACCACATGAGAGTCCTTATCCTTTGCCCATCAATTAACAATGGCCATTCCATGTGGCTACAGACTTCCATCAGTGCAATTTATTTCCTACCATGATCAGAATGCCTCACATATGGACACTGAAGGACACTTTGAGTCCATATGATCCTTCTGTCCTCCTTATACTTTGACCTGACTCTTCTGGGCCTTGAACAAAAGGAGGGTAGCCTGATGAGATGTTATTTTGCTTTGTCTTGCAGATCGATGAACTTTTAGAAAATTAAGTTAGGATAAGCTGTTGTGACAACATTCAAGCATCCTTGCACTAGATATTTGGTTCCCCCCCCCCCTGCTTTTTCTTTAGGAAGCTCAGAGCAACCTCCCCTGGCACTTTCTCTTCTGGATGCTAACCAGGCTGGGATCTGCTTAGCTTTTGATATCGTAGGCCTCTGGACCATTCTCTACCCCCGGCCCGCCCGCCCCCCCCAACAAGCTTTCAGGCACAGGGAATACAAAGCTTTTTCCAGGTACAGCATTACATGTCGCCCAAAGATATGAGAGGGGGGAGGAGACATTGATTTATCAAACTGAAGCCCTCAGCCTTAAACTGGTGTCATTGATATTGATTTCCGATATCTAAACTGACAACTTTCACATGAAATTGTATTTCAGTTTTCAGTGAAAAAATGAAATGTTATGAAAAAGGCTAAACTAAAATCAAACCAAGCAATTTTTAGATAGTTGCTCAGAGCGGAAATCATGTTTTGGGGGGACTGTCAGATTAATCCAAGAAAATAGTCTTCTCTGAAATATTTTAGAAGGGGAAATGATTATGTACACAACACTAATCAGCAACTATGCACCTGCAGCCAGTGGACCAGCCACCATCTTGTCTCTCCCACTGTTAAAGTTGTTAGATTCCCCTGCCCCTCCTCCCACTGTCCTCTTCCACACAACTGCCCCACCTCACCAGGTGTTTTTTCACATCATAGCTGCCAAGTTTTCCCTTTTCTCGCGAGGAAGCCTATTCAGCATAAGGGAAAAATCCCTGTAAAAAAGGGATAACTTGGCAGCTATGTTTCACATTGTCCTTTAGGGCAGTGGTCCTCAACCTTGGGCCTCCAGATGTTTTTGGCCTACAACTCCCATGATCCCTAGCTAGCAGGACCAGTGGTCAGGGATGATGAGAATTGTAGTCTCAAAACATCTGGAGGCATAGCTGCCAAGTTTTCCCTTTTCTCGCAAGGAAGCCTATTCAGCGTAAGGGAAAATCCCTTTAAAAAAGGGATAACTTGGCAGCTATGTCTGGAGACCCAAGGTTGAGGACCACTGCTTTAGGGTGCAACAAATGATAGACATACAGTATATAGATATAGATATCATCATTGGATGTATATGGGATGTTAGGGGAGAGGTAGTGCTCTGGTGATGCTTTGTGCTCCTTCTGGGGTAGTTTGTCCCTCAGTTCTCACCTGTGGCTCCTAGAAGCTGTCAGCATGAGACAGCACAACCCACAAAAAATGGTAGTTTATGAGAAAATTACCTACAATGTCTAATTTATCTCCACATAGGGGTAAACAATGTAGTAAATAGCAGTGGCACTCAACCGCTCTGTCGTGTAAGTCCATATAAAGTATTACAACAAATGCTCAAAAAGGACCCAATATATGTGGATCCTATGAAGTGCAAAGTCCGTAAGTAGATGCAACAGTCTCAAAACTGCTTTCTATTCTTATTTTACAATGGTATTCCAGGACACTGTGTGATACACTCATGTTACAAACTGTAATTTATACAAAAAGCCAAAGTATCAACTCCAGGTGTATATAATTAACCAATAGTTGCCTCAGTCTTAAAGCGATAACCCCCCAAAATGCTGCAAGATTACAGTTCTTAAATTATAAGAAACAGTTAAGATCTAAATCTGTATTGAGACCTGAAGGTCTCAATACAGCTTCAACTGGCTGACTTAAATAGGTGAGGGTAACCGATGGGTCTCAAACCCTCGGTGAGCCAGGGACTTTCCCTGCATGTGAAAACAGGCTCCAGTCTAGTGGCTCCAATGGCCAGAAGGCTGTTTCTGCATGTGATGTAGAGAGAAGTGAGGGGCAAGTTGCTTTGTCAACCTGGGGAGGTACCCCATCTAGGAGAAGGAAAACTCTGGGGGAGACTTGCAGGATGGAACTGGGACCAAAAATCTCCACTGCTTTGTGGGATATCTTTGGGAAAATAAAAGGCTCAGGAGTAAACCCTACACCAATCTGGAGTGGATGGCAGTTGTACACCTCCTTCTGGCAACTCCTGCAGCCAAGCTGGAGCCCAACATATTGCTCTACTTTCCTTTAGACCACATCAGCGAAACCAAGAAAGGGGTCTTGTTGTCTAGGCAGCCCAGGACCTCCATATACAAAGCCCAGGCTTGCACCACGGGGAGGTCACTTTGGTGCTGCTAACACAAACGTTTGACTTCGCCCCCGAAGGCGCATTCCATTGTGTCTCCATGTGAGCTGGTCTTTAGTACACACCATTTTGAGCGTTTTTACATGCTCCTTGGGTGCACCAAAGTAATAAGTTTTGGAGTTCAAGATACACCCCACTTGTCAGGAGAGCTTAAAGAAATAGAAGGGACCCAAAGCCTAACAGTGATTGTATACTCAACATGAAGAATTCGTCTTTTTAGGTTAAGAAGCTTATGTTGACTTTTTCCAGTTAGCCCCCTGAAACGTGGCTCTCCAAAGAGGATGATATTAAATCAGCAGCTTCTCTAGTGAGGCTCTTCTTTAAATTTAGCCACTATTTACAATCAGGGTGGTCTGGAGACTAATAATAAGATTGGCCTCAAAATCTGAGAATAAGCTCTGCTAAAATCAATACATATTTGTTATGTGATCAGTTTAAAAGCAGTTTCCTGAAGGAAAATGGGCCGATCTTGTCGTGTTAGGCAACACCATTTAAACTGTTCCTTTCTGTAGGTTGTCCCTCTTCTTTGGGGTTTGTTAAGCAATATCGTTGAAAAGGGACAACACGTCCCAGAACTGAGATAGCTTCTATTGTGCTTTTGAATGTCTTGCAATAGGCTGCCTAGATAATGTGACTGAAAGATTGGGTATTATTAAGAAACAAAAGTAATATATTGGGCAGCCTTAAGTTTCCCAATTTCACTAGATGGTTGGTATTCTATAGTAATGTTAGTGAAGTGTCATGGCAGAGTTAAGATTTGAACCCTGGGACCCAGGTGGCGCTGTGGGTTAAACCACTGAGCCTAGGGCTTGCTGATCAGAAGGTCAGCGGTCCGAATCCCTGTGACGGGGTGAGCTCCCATTGCTCGGTCCCAGCTCCTGCCAACCTAGCAGTTCGAAAGCACGTCAAAATGCAAGTAGATAAATAGGAACCGCTATAGCGGGAAGGTAAACGGCGTTTCCGTGTGCCGCTCTGGTTCGCCAGAAGTGGCTTTGTCATGCTGGCCACATGACCTGGAAGCTATATGCTGGCTCCCTTGGCCAATAATGCGAGATGAGTGCGCAACCCCAGAGTCGGTCACGACTGGACCTAATGGTCAGGGGTCCCTTTACCTTTACCTTTTACCTCCCAAGTCCTAGTTCAGCACTACTCTAACAACAACAACAACAACAACAACAAAACTATTTATCATCCTAATAAAGTCCAGTACTTTTGAATATTCAACTAATGCTTTTCTCTTGGTATTAGGAAATGGTGTGTATGTTTTTAACTATTTGTGAAAATGGCCACCTATTTAATGTGTATCCAGTTCTAAGCTTTGTTGATCATTCTTGTTGAATTGCTTCAAGTCTCTGGCTGTGAATGTTCTGTTCTGCCATGTAGAATCAAAACTAACTAAATGGTGCTCTGAGGGCTGTTTTGTGGGTCCAAATTCCTTCACTCAAAGTATGTTTGCTTAACTTTGATTTGCTGCATGCTGTTACATCCTCCTTTTGCCAAGTAGCAACACCAGGGTGGCTAACAAGCAAGTGCTACGCACAATGTGATATTAAAAGACTTTTGGCTAAGACAAAGAAATTCCATTTGCTGACTACAAAAAAGGACAAAGGATCGCTGAAAATATTCATCATAGCAACCATGTTGTTATCCCAGCCTGTCCTCCTACTCTTTCACATTAACATCTCATCATTTTTTAAATATTTTTCTTGGTGCCGCACAAAGATTAAAAAACAAGACAGTCCCTGCCTGTGGGCTTACAATACACATGAAACAAAAGGGAAAGGGGAGGAGGAGTGAAGACCAACAAAAGCAAACCAGCAAACAATGCTTAAAACTGGCCAACTGGAATGAAGACACTTCGGGGAGGAGAGAAGCCAAATGCTCCTGTTGTCCCACTTCCTCCTCAGCACCAACCAGGTGGGGGAGATTCTAATAAGAAAATATTCAGGAGCACAGGGATCGAGCGTAAGTTATTCCTAGCTAAATTGATGGAGTGGATTGCAATTTGGGATTTGATTTTTGGCATGACATTAACTATAGTGATCTCTAGGGCAATACTTTATTATTATTATTCTTTAGCTAGCAGCTACCAAACTATTGGTACCAAACTATTGGACGCGGGTGGCGCTGTGGGTTAAACCACAGAGCCTAGGGCTTGCCGATCAGAAGGTCGGCGGTTCAAATCCCTGTGACGAGGTGAGCTCCCGTTGCTCGGTCCCAGCTCCTGCCAACCTAGCAGTTCAAAAGCATGTGAAAGTGCAAGTAGATAAATAGGTACCGCTACAGCGGGAAGGTAAACAGTGTTTCTGTGTGCTGCTCTGGTTCACCAGAAGTGGCTTTGTCATGCTGGCCACATGACCTGGAAGCTGTACTGGATAATAATGCGAGATGAGCGCGCAACCCCAGAGTCGGTCACAACTGGACCTAATGGTCAGGGGTCCCTTTACCTTTAGCTTACCAAACTATAGTCAACAAGAACATTGACTCAGCTATAGTTTGGTAGCTGCTAGCTAAATGTTGTTCTTATTTCAATCAATCCCAGTGACAAGCAATGTGACGTGCTTCAAAGAGTGGCAGAAAGATATTTCGAGATTTACGGTATCTTGAGAGGAAAGTAGTCAATAATAAAATATAAACTATTAACAGATCTTAAAGATAGAGGTGGCTTCTCCTTGCCAGATTTAAAATTATATTATGAAGCTTCTTGCATATGCTGGATCTGGGATTGGATACTATTAAAAAATACAGATTTCTTAGACCTAGAAGGACATGATAATAGATTTGGTTGGCATGCACATTCGTGGTATCAGAAGGAAAAAGTACATAAATGCTTCCACAATCACATAATAAGAAATATGATTTTTAAAGTCTGGGAGAAATAAAAGGACTTGTTAGAACAAAAAACACCATGGTGGAGGGGTAGCTGAAGTTGTATCTGCAACGTTGTAGGCAAAACACCACAATGCTGCCACCCTCCACAGATCTGGACCCCTCCCTGTCCCCAATGTTGCACATGTGCTGCTGCAGTCCCTGCCACCACAACTGCACCCTCACCTGTGGCTGCACCCACACTGCCGCCATGGCATAGTGGTGTGGGTGCAATCAGTGCAGTGAGAGCCGTAAGGGCAATGATTCTCTTTCTTATAACTTACAGTGTGTTCACACATTTTGTCTTCCTGATCTTGCCCTGACTTGATTTCTGTGTTATCTTTGAGCTTTCACGTGACATAAAAACCACTACTGGAAAACTAATGTTTAGCACTCATTTCCGTGTTATTTGATTCCAGAAAAATATCCACCTGCAGCCCTCCTAACTATAAAATCAGAGGCGCACAGTGGTCAAAATTTGAGACGGTATAGCAACATACAGTTCTTTCTGCTGCTTTCATGGCGGTATCATGGGGGAACAGAAGCATGTATGTACAAACAGAGTAGTGGAGTAGCAATATTGTCCAATGATATTTATTGTTGTTCCACTCCACAGCCACTGGTGTGCGTGAAATTTAGTGTGACATCCAGGTATATTGGTCAAAAAGCCACAGTTTCACAATACAGCAGGCACTGCAGTGTGAAAGGAACATTAGGAAATGGGACAAAAGTGCTAGCATTACAATAAAGAAAATTAACACAATATTCCCCACCTCTGAATGCATCCTTAGTATCTAAATCTGCCCTTTCCAGAGGAAGTTATGGCATATCCTCACTACAATCTCTTTTACCACAATCACAGATCTGCTGCATAATACTTCATGATACAAATTTAAATTGTCTCCCAGCATCCAGTTCATGGTATTAGTTGAAATCTGCAAAAGAAATGAACATTCTAGCATCATCTATGATCTGTAACATGATTTCCACTTGATGGACCCATTTGTAACACAATTGGAAGATTGTGTTAGTATTTCTTTGAATGGAAGCTAATAGACCTGCCAAAACAAGTTAAACACATATTACCACTCCCACTCTGCAAAATAAATAAATAAATAAATAATCACCTCCCCACTGGTAATAAAGTGTCAGACACACAAAACTAATTTTGAGATAAATAGTATTTAGACGACAAAAAAGATTTCGGGGTGGAGAGATTGTTGATTTTGGAAGCAGAATTAATTACATTCAAGCAGAACACTTAAGGATAACAAGAGAAACATAATAATCAAGAGATGAATAAGAAAATATGTGCAGACATTTGAAATAACTCAAATCATTTTAGAATTAATTTTGCAAGGGAAAATCTTCTTTTACTTATTTCAGCTTAAAGTTTAGCTGAAATGTCTTGGTTTGTCCAAGTTTCTTCTTCTTTGGCAAGTTTCACCAATAAACTCTTGTTTTGAAAAAGATGGAAAGAGTGGATCATTCTAGCACCCTGTTCTCACAGTGGCCAGCCAGATGCAAATATGAAGCTCAGAAGCAGGACCTGAGAGCAACAGAACTGGTGCTGCCAGGCCATAATAATAATAATAATAATAATAATAATAATAATAATAATAATAATAATAATAATAATTTATTATTTATACCCCGCCCATCTGGCTGGGTTCCCCCAGCCACTCTGGGCGGCTTTCAACAAAATACTAAAATACAGAAATCCATCAAACATTAAAAGCTTCCCTAAACAGGGCTGCCTTAAGATGCCTTCTAAAGGTCTGGTAATTGCTGTTCTCTTTGACCTCTGGTGGGAGGGCATTCCACAGGGTGGGTGCCACTACCGAGAAGGCCCTCTGCCTGGTTGTGGCTCTACTCTAGCAGGTGCGCATCTGCTGAGGAACTGGTGCTGGTAGTATTCTGAAATAGTTCACATTGTCACACCTGAAAATTTTAGACAAATCTCTCTCTCTCTCTCTCTCTCTCTCTCTCTCTCTCTCTCTCTCTCTCTCCCTCTCTCCCTCCCTCCCTCCCTCCCTCCCTCTCCCTCTCACCATGCCCAAGTGATCTTTTGGAAGGGTTTCATTTATCCCTGACCCACCCAGAACATTGTGACTTATCTCTATGGCTCTACTTCAAAGCAATTGGAATCAACCAAGTATTTCTTTTTTGACCATTTCATTTAAAGTGCCATGAAAAACCCATCGAGTAAATAGGCTTTCAGAATATAACTGTCAGGCAGGTATACTTTAATTTAAACATGATGCCATTATTACTATAATTTACAATGCTATCTGGCTTTAATCTGATAGGCAAGTTTTCAAATGTTCAGCCTGACTTTTAGGGAGAACTCTGCCAAGGTTGTGTTTTCAGTTCCTGTAGTTCAGATGCAGAAGAACTCAGATTCAGTCTTTGGCAACTCCAGATACAGCTGGAACAGAACCCCATGTAAAATCCTAGGGAATGTTGGGCTGTGGTATTGTTTAGTGGGGTTCATGGGGGGGTATTGCTCCTTTTAATGCTCGATTTGTGTATCTTTATTTTCGATCTTATCATTTATGTGTAAATTGTTCAATTTGGCTGTGTACTTTTTGATGTCTTGTTCATATTTTGTGACTACTTTTGCCATGTTTGTACTAATGTAATTTATTATATGTCGTAAACCATAAGGTTTGAAAATGCGGCATACAAATAAAATGTTTGTTTGATTGATTGATTGAGTTGTTGCCAGTCATTGCAAACAGTGTTATGCTAGATAGACCAATGGTCTGTTTAAGTATAAGACAACTTCCAAACTATTATTATTATATGAATTTTTGAGGCATGAAATGTTAATATACTGTGGCAGAGATTGGGAATGTCCAAATTTGGACACAGGTTCCAATGTGGTCTGTGAGAATGATTTCCCCAAACTACACCCATCTGATGTCAGATGTGATGTTAGACGTGGCACAGGTAGAGGCGTGGTTGGGTCAAATTCCTGCGAAAAGCAGGCTTGAGGTCACTGCCCATCAGCTGAACACCACCCACAGGGAACTCAGTTGTGCAGGCAATCCCTGCAGAAAGCAGGCTTGATTTACTGCTCTTTGCAAACCCTGTGTGGTGCTTTGAAGTCCTGATTATCATCACCTGACATCATTGTGATGTCAGGTTATTGGCAGGTATCACACCATCCAACAGTCAGATTTGGCCCACGAGGGGTAGGGGAGATAGTGATCTGAACCACTGGCCAGATCTAGCACTGTGCCATTAAAATACTGCAGATGTTAAACATAGATAGTTTTTTTATGAGATTATATGCATATACAGTAGGGGCGGTGGGGGCAGATTCAACTGAAAAAATGAAATTGACGCAAGGTCCATTGAGAAAAATGTTGCCCTCAGATGAACATTCTGGCTCCTGGGCCTCTCAGAGTCTTAAAAGGGGCCTGCCTATTGAACTTTAGTAACATGAACAGCCTGATCAAAATTCCTCATCTGCCCAAAGCAAGCCATGCTTCCCATGGTGAAACCTTGAAAACCAACTATTTCTGGCCTGGGCATGAACAGTTTTTTACAGTTAAAGCAGACCTCTGGCCTCCATGTTCTGTTGTGCAGAAAGCACATTTCTGAAAGCCCTTCAAGGATTAATGCTAGCAATGATGAAGTCTGGTGCCTTGTTATTTTATAAAGCGAAACGCTCTCGCTGTGGATTCATATTTTGCGTACTAATGTTGCTATAAGTTATAGCTCTAAGCCTCAGAAGTTCAAGGTTCTACTGCCTTCAAACATTAGCCTGCCCATTTCCATTAATATTTATTTCACCAAAGTGATTTTTGTTGTTGTTCAAAAGGTCACTGTGCAAAGGAAATTTGTGTTTAAACTTCCACTGAACAATGGACAGCTACGATGGTAGAAGCAACACATAAATAGCTGTCATGGCAATATGGTCAATGTCACTAAGAGCAGAGTGCTCAATTATTAGTCTGTCAAGGATCTTTGATTTAGAGGCTATAATAAGTAATATTTCATCCTGGACTTTGCAATGCCAAGGTTCTTTTAGCTTACAGTACTGTAGTTGGAACTCAATTCTTTCAAATGCCACTCTCCCACTCCAAACTGTATTCATTGGCGTTCCTCCCTCATTGCCATACATATAACTACAGAACCAGTAAATAATCTCCAAAGAAAAGAAACAGCACAGGGACCGACCAACACATTATTCACGGATGACTTACTTCTGAGCTCCCTTTGTATCTGCAGAATGCATTTCCTCGGCAACTGCAAAAATGAATGGTGAGCCAACGCAGATCTGTCCAAATGCAGAGGCGCAGGCAAACCTCAGCTTTCCACTTCTGCATGTACAAGATTAAATGCTTAAGTTGCGTTGGCCGATAGTTAGCCCTCCTCCTTTTTTTAGTAGTTAGGATCTGTCCTGACAGATGCAAGTAGAAAAGGAGCAGAAGTATCAACACACACCATGAGTTCAAATTCATTGCTGAACAGAAAGATCTGTTTGTCACAGGGTACTTACAGGCTAAGGGTTTTTAGCCCTGCCCACTCATTGTTCTCAGTGTTTAGTTACATAGCTTTACATATTTCAGCAAGTGCGTCCTCCTATCTTCTGTCATGTCATTTTTTTACAGGGCAAAGAGTGGAAATTCAGCATTAATTGAGTGGGGAAGTACCCAGAGAGATTCATCAAACTGGTGAGTCACAGGGAGCCTTCCTCAAACTCTTGCTTGATGGAGGGACTCCACTCGGAGAGCATCCCCAAAAGATGACTGCCCAGCCTTTACTTGAAGATCTCCAGTGAGGGGGGAGCACAATATTATTTCACCTCCTGGTGTCCTCCAGATATTTTGGACTACAGCTCTTGCCATCTCCATCCCATTGAGAAAGGTTCTGTTATCAACCTGCTCCTACCACCAAGAAGTTTCTCCTAATGTTCAACTGATAGATTCCATCCTGTAACTTAAGTTTATTGGGTTGAATCCTAACCTATGGGACAGAGCAGGTTCTACCCTTAAAGTAGAACATGGGTTGCGGAAGGGTTAACAAGATATCCCAGGGTTGGAGAGGCGGGTCAGTTTGAATGGCCACATGTGTGATTGGTGGATTGAGCTGTTGCTGGGGAATTTAGCATGTCGCAAATGATTGATTGACAGCTTCTGCACTTAAATATGCTTAGCGAGCAGCTTTCCCCCCACTTTTGCTGCTCGCAATTAATCTCCCGCCTGCCCTCCTCTAATTTTAGGTGTTTTTTGCTTGACCTTGCTGCGCCTGTCATGGCATCGCCTGTTTTGGATCAGGGGCCTGGTAGGAATTTTGTCACTTGGCTGATTGGCTGGTGCCAGGTGGTTTTTGCCTACTACGCTGCAATAAGTCACAACTTGTAAGGTTGGCGGTTAGGCATTGGTTCAAATTGGTTCAAATTGGATGGTGGAGGGGTACGGATTTTGGATGGGCCTGCCCCTCATGGTTGCTGCTGCCTTTAGGGGTATTCTGTTAAAGGAATCCTGGGGCTCCACATGTTTGTCCATTTAGCCCCGTTAGGGGCCAGGACGCACATGAGCCTCAGGGAGCATCAGAGGGATGAGGTCAAGGGCTTGGGCCCCTGCCCCGATCTCTCCCAGAGGGTGCTTACCGACCGGCTCCCCTACTAGGCTAGTGGGAGTCAGATCTGTCCCAGGCGGGGGACAGATGGCAAGAACCAATGCCTAAGCAACCACTCACATTCAGTTGTATTTAAATAAAATTGTGGCCAAAATTAATGCCAAAAACCTCAAACTTAAATATTGTGTGATGTGTGAGTTATTGGGGGGATATTTTGGTATCTCGGCATGCAACAGGTCTTTCCCCTGTTTTACACAAGTCTTTCAGTTATTTGAAAAATGCTAACATCCCTGCATTGAGTCTTCTCTTTTCCAGACTAAACATTTTCTGCTTCAACCTTTTCTTGTAGGTTTTGATTTCTGCAGAGCATCTTTATTGCCCTCCTCTGAACCAACTTCAGTTTGTCTACATCCTTCTTAAGCAAGCAGCCCAGAACTGAACACAATACGCCAGACACAATACTGCACAATACTAAAACACAATGAATACTTTCCATGACTTGGAAATGATGGCTTTATTAGCCAAAAATTGTATTAGGTGTAGGTAACTGCCCTTTTTTATGTAGCTGCATGACACAGCTAGCTCAGGTTCAGGTTCAGCCACAATTCTGAGATCCTTTCCACTTGTATACTGCTAAGATGCATCTCTCAGTTGCTTTTGATGTGTCTTAATGGGAGAGTTGATCCAAACTGCTGATTTTCAATCTGTGCACCTTATCCCCTTACACCAATGTAGGGAAATATTATACGTTGTCACCCTTTACTGATGTTTTTTAGGAATTGATGTGTCCTAAAATCTTAATCTTGGAAGCGCCCTGAGAAAAGAAGCTGTGAATCCCCCATGAAACCCAGAACATATAGCTGGCACTATTTTTCTGGTTGTTATTGTGTTTATTGCTTTGGGTACAATGCACTCTGCTTGTGTGAAGAACAGTCTTCGGATGCAGAGGCTTCAGACAGAAATATGGTGTTTTGTGTTTAAGGCCTGGCCAATAAAGTTATAAGAGCAGAACATATATTGAGAAGCGGACTCTTCAGTATAAATAAGCCTCATAAGGTTTATCACTTGGAACTGCAAGCTGATGATCGGATGCTCAGCCTTTCCTAAGCCTTCTATGCAGCCTTTCCTTGCAGCACATAGACTCTCGCACACTGTTTGCATCTATCAAATTATCACACTAGATTCTAATGAGGGGCCCCCTGTGTTGTATACCTAACATAATTCCCACCAGCGGCTGCAGCAAGAACATCTCTCGCTCTCTAGCAGCAGAGAAACCTGACTGGGGCGCCTCTCAGCTAGGAGGCATCCTTTGCATATCACACAGGAATGACAGGCTGCCTTTTCTTTAATGTTTGGTAATGATTTCCCTGAAAGCAACAAGCCACAACCTTCTCTCTCTCTCTCTCTCTCTCTCTCTCTCTCTCTCTCTCTCACTCACACACACACACAGAAACACACACACACACACTCAATCCTTCTTCGGAGCTGATGTAAGGAGTACTGTACTATGAAGAATACGACCACAATGCACCCTGCTGGAGGGAAAACAAATGGCAAACTGTAGAATGCGTCTTACACACACCCAGTTGCATCACGTAGCAGCAGCGGTAGCTGTACTGCTGTAATTTGGCTGATGTAATAAATATTTGATTGTTCTTGCTGTGGCTATATACATGGGTTGCTTTTATCATTGTTGCAGAGTGGATGGGATAAACAGACGAAGGAAGATACTTGAATGTGCTATAAATCAGGCGTGCATTTTATAAATTGCGAACATTAAAATGCAGAAGCCGGACATATTTGTGAACATGGCATTCAGTGGACCTGGAAGGCTGTAAATTAGGGCATAAAGATGGGGAGATAAAATAAGACATTGGCTGATGGTGGGGAGACAAGGAGATATGGAGGGTAGCTCAAATCGCAAAGAGGCTTGAGGCCAAACTACAATATAATGCTTTTCTGAACATTTATGGTACAGTTTTCAACCTTAAAATCAAAACTGGAAATATTTGGTTCAGCCTTGCCTGAATAGTATTTTTCTGTTGCATGTCTTAAAAAACCAAGGCTCTGCAAATGAACAACACAGTCTGAACTGATTCGGTGAGTTGGGCCACAGTACTTGAAAGGTGCTGAACCTTTCCTGAGCTCCTCTTAGGGATGAGAAGGGAAATAGCAGACTGGTCCCTACTGCAGAAAACCACATGCAGCTAATTTACTGTACATGAATACAATTCCAAAGGCCAGTTATTCATTCCTTGACTTATACTCTGCACTGCTTTACCAGTAACACACCTCATTGCATAAATCAGGAAACTTCACAATTCTACTTGTAGCAATGCTTGGTTCCAAGTAACCAGTGATTTTTTTTTCTGGGGGGACGCAGGGGTACACATACCCCTAAACATTTTGTGAATTTAAATTTGGCCTATGAGTAGGAAAATGAGAGTACCCATAAACATTTTTTTTTAGAAAACAAAAGCACTGAAAGTAACCAAATCAAAAGACAAAAGGGACACACTTCCTGGTTCTTTTCCTGGTCACATCCTCACCATGTATTCAAAGCTCACTTATATCACCTTATAACCATCATGGCTTCCCCCAAAGAATCCTGGGAACTGTAGGCACGAAGTGTCATTAGGTGATTCCTCACAGAGCTCCAATTCCCAGCACCCTTAACAAACTGCAGTTCCCAGAATTCTCTGGGCGAAGCCATGAGCATAAAAAGTGGCATAAGAGCTTTTTAAGAGTACAGTATGCATGTAACTCCCAATGGCATTTTCTACCATGATCACCCATCCTTGGTATCTATATCTCACTTTCAGGATGAGGTCCAACAAGTCCACAGAACAAGTGGTCATCAACAACTTTGCTGAAGCTTAGCAGGTTAGAGTTGGTGTATCTGGATGACAAAACCTGAGGACCCCTTGCATGATATAATGAGGCTTTTGCTGCTCTATTTCAGAACAACACCCCAGTATTTTGGCCTCTGGGGTCCCTGGATGATTGGCCAAGTCCATTAAGCAAGCATTTTTAAGCTGTGGGAAGCCCTGAGAAGATGATCGCTTTGCACAACGGAACAGCATGACTATGAGGGTGTTTCCACTCCAACAGCAACCACAATTTTGGAATGTGCATTTGCAGGACTGTTAAGATATAGTTTCAGGGATTTGTCTTCTCCCTGAACATATGTGTCAAGAACCCATATATGTATATTTTTCATTGAAATGGCTTTTGCACATCTGCCCCTTAATTGCCTTTTAATGCAGCTCTTAATGTATAAAGAATATTGTTAGACATTTCACTCTTTTAAACCATAGGATCTTCTCAACAGCAACGCCAAACCCCTCCGAATGTTATACTGGCAAAAAAAATCTTTTTGAAAATCTTCTCTGAAACAGAGACATCTGTTACAAAGATATGTGCCACATGGTGGTTGTTGCTGAGATGCCCTGCAAGCCTTTGGGAACCAAGGGCGAGAACCGAGAAATATGTAAAGGAGAATGCTGCAGGATTCACCCTGTGCACAGTGTGGATGCTGGTTTTTTTGGCTATGTGAGCAGCTGCATCCCCAGTCTTTGTAATGGGTTTCTCAAAGAGATAATGAAGAGTCTCCCCATTTTTTATAGGATAAGGATTCAGCTAGTTACTGAAATGTTTCAAGATGCATTCAATCCGCATGATACATGCAAGCTCCAATACAATGCCTCTTTCTTTGACGCAAGCTTCACATTCACCTTTCCTTTTTCAATTTATCACGGTGTTTGTCTCCCGCTGTTCTTTGCCAAACAAAGCCCCAAGCTGCTAACAACAACATGCCAAAATAATATACAGTACACTAATACAAAACCCAAGCAAACTAAACAATATGAAAATTACCTACCAGCATGTTACAATAGTAACACATTAAAAGGGGTGGGAACTAACACTTTAAATCACCTAATGAAGATAATAAGCATTTGATCTGCAAATTGCTACAGTACAAATATTCCAATGCAGGAGGAGATAACAAAATTCAAGACATAACTTTAGACAAATCTATACACACCTCCTTCTCCACTCCTGCAGTCACTGGGACATACTACTACTAGATCAGACGACTCCACCCTAGAGGTAAGGTAAAGGTAAAAGGACCCCTGACCATTAGGTCCAGTCGTGACCGACTCTGGGGTTGCGCGCTCATCTCGCATTATTGGCCGAGGGAGCCGACGTATAGCTTCCAGGTCATGTGGCCAGCATGACAAAGCCGCTTCTGGCAAACCAGAGCAGCACATGGAAACGCCGTTTACCTTCCCGCTGTAGCGGTTCCTATTTATCTACTTGCATTTTGACGTGCTTTCGAACTGCTAGGTTGTCAGGAGCTGGGACCAAGCAACGGGAGCTCACCCCGTCACAGGGATTCGAACCGCCGACCTTCTGATCAGCAAGCCCTAGGCTCAGTGGTTTAACCACAGCGCCACCTGGAGGAACCAAAAGAGCAGGGTCATCCTATCACAAGATTCTCTAGCCAGGCTTGTGCTCATTAGTACTGATGGCTTATAAAACTACCACTAGCAATGAGTCACGATGGCCATACATTACCTCCAGGTATGTCTCTGAATCTCAGGTGTTGGGGGTGGTAAGGAGGAGATGGCTTGTGTCCTGTAGAGGCATCTAATTGGCTACTGTGAGAACAGAATACTAGACTAGATAAGCTTTTGGTCTGACCCAGCAAGGTTCTCCTTGTTTAGTCGTTCAGTCGTGTCCGACTCTTCGTGACCCCCCCCCTGGTGTTCTTATGTTTCTCTTTTTAGTACAGAAACAGCACAGGATACCAAGAGCCATCATACCTCTAAAAACAAATAGAAAAACCCCTCATGTCAAACCTGCCCTTTTAGCTGGGAAGGGTCCATTCCTCTTAAGAGAGAATAATTAAGCCAAACCCTTGCACCTTAATAAAACCTACATATGATGTTTGTAGTGGCCGATTCCTGCATCCTCCACAGAGCATATGCTAGATTGTTGTTGTTTTTTAATTTATACCATATCCATGGAGCCTGAGACTTTGGTATCTGCCCACATAGGAGACATTTTGCAAAAGGCCCTTCAGATGATGGGCAAGTATGAGTAATAAACAGAGTAAGCCTTCATTCCTGCCCATTTCCAAACACTGTTTAGTTATGTGTTTGGTGCACAAATGGTGCACAACTGGATCAAGACAGGGCTGTTTTGTGACGCAAGGAGCACCTTATTTAGAAGCACTTACTGTTACCATGCTTATATGCATCTGAGCAACAGGCTTTAAATCCTTTCTTGTCACTAGGGATAGAGAACTCTGTAAATTTTGGTTTCTCTCATTTTCTCATCATTCCAATCTCGAGTTCAGTTTGTCTTATTTCTGCATCACTTTGCAGAATTATTATTTTTTTGTGGGCGGAAATCGGCATAAAAAGTTATAAACTTTTTGGTGCACATTTTCCACTTGGGTTGAAGATCTGCATCACAAAATTCAGACCAGTGTGGATTTCAGAGGCTGGCTGTGTGTTGGTTTGAGAGGTGTTAATTAGGTAGGCTTGTCTGAAAATGTGAAGAGAACAAATATTGCTCCCCCCCTTACTGTGCTCTTCTAGGTAGACTATTCACTGGTTCTTGGTGTTTATGTCGGCTGGTGCAGAAGAAAAATGAGACAGAATGTAAGATATCTGCAGACTACAGTAGCAGAAACAGATAATCCTGAAAGAGCTCTGACATTAACAGCTGGAAATTCCATCCGCTCATTCACCTTATCTTTTCTTGGTCTTTGAATGTGTGAGAGTATCACCTCCCATCAAAAGCCCATCAGACCTGTGTACTTTTGTTTTTTAAAAAAGGTAAAGGTAGGTAAATAAACTCTGTATGGTTAAGTCCGGTCAAAGGCGACAATGGCATAGCTGCCAAGTTTTCCCTTTTCTCGTGAGGAAGCCTATTCAGCATAAGGGAAAATCCCTTAAAAAAAGGGATAACTTGGCAGCTATGCAATGGGGTTGTAGCGCTCATCTCACTTTCTGGCTGAGGGAGCCGGCATTTGTCCACAGACCGGGTCATGTGTCCAGCATGGCTAAACCAATTCTGGCACAACAGAACACCATGACGGAAGCCAGAGTGCATGGAAACACTGTTTACCTTCCCATGTATTTTAGTACATGGATCTGACTCCAAATATCCACGTGAATGTTGGGTTTCTTGAATAATCAAAGTTGCTTTTGAGCCGGTCTAATGTCAATACTGTCTGTTTAAAAAAAAAACAGGTGCCGGTAATTTCTGTTTAATTGCTCACAGGTGTGGGCTCTACTCCATGTATATAAGGCTCTGTTGGAAAGCATTTTGTGTGGTAGTTGTGTGGGAGTATGATGGGAGGCTTGGAATGTGGGTATGTAAAGTTGCTGGGAGAGTGAGCGTTTATCTTTAGTTTAAAGTCTCTTTCAAGTCAGTTTGTTTTTCTGTTAAAGAAAGCCAACTTTTTGTTTTTCTTCTGTATACTTTAAAGGTATACTGCTAGTCAGGAGTTCCATGCTAGGTTGGGAAAAATCTTTAAACTCTTGGTGTTTTATTTTAGCCAAGTCAACTTCTGTTTGCGTATTTTGTTTTTCTATAAACTCTGCATGAAGTGTACTTTGAAGGGCCACTGGGAAACTGGGGTATATGATTTATGTTAGCTCTCTTAATACCCAGTTTTCCCCAATATTATTTCACGATAGTGAATTGGATGCAAATGAAAACTAGAGCGAGCAGCCATTTCCAATGCAGTATCTTGTTTCCCATGTTTCTTTGATCAGAGGTTTGTTTAAAACTGTGGCTATATATGACAGGTCTCTCTCTGTTTCGGAAGGATAGTAGAATTAAGCAGTTAAAACGGTCCATTGCTTTTCTATAGATGGAGGCAATCATTTTGCTGGACTTGAAGGTAATGTCCTTCGAAGGCAAGTCTTCCATTTGGATGGATGGGAAGCATTTAAGCTTTAATGGAGCTCCTGCAATTTTACTTTGCTGTCTGTCCAGATGAGAAAGATATCATAAAATAGGCAATGCAAAAGTCCTGCTTTCTTGCAGAAGGTGTGAGATTGCTGTGCTTCAACATGACGGTGATAGGTATGTTCCCTGGCTGTGAGGACCTATTCCCAGTGATCACAGCTCCATCCAGCAGAAAAATGGCTTCAATTTCTCCCTGTAAAGAATGTATTGAGCATTTTTCCAACCCATATCCTTCTTTGTCAGACATTTCATTTGTTACGCCAGTCCTGCAGAAAGTAGGAAAGTGGGGTCTCTGGCCAGCATTAACACTACTACAGCATTGACCCTTTCTATTTTAAACAGGGAGAGATTTTTCTTCCAGGGAGATTTGTAATGCTTCCATAATCTATTCAATCAGAAAATCCAACCCCCACCAAAATACACTGGAAGCCAAAACTGATCTACCCAAACAATGGTGGATGGGAAAATCAGCCATTAGCCAACTTTGAAGCCAAAACTTTGAAGCCACAGAAATCTTGCAAAGGAAGTGAAGAAGCATTTTCTTTTACCAAAGCAAATAAAAGCTTTCAGAAATGTACACTCACTGCTTTAGGGGCTTCTGTGTTTGGGTGTAATTTGGGAAGGTTTTTTCTGTTGTTGGCAGATTAAATATTGTGGTCAGTGAATCTGGGGAGGGGAAAGGAGGGGATAAATGCTGAGCTCATTTGTATCCCTGCTTTTCACATTGCTGAGAATGTTTTTCAATTTAATTAGATAGCCCACAGTAAGCTAGTTATCAATTAATTGCTTGGAAAAATGGCAGTCTGCGTACATGTTACTTCTCACATCTCTAATTGGCTACACAGTTGCCTTCTTATTCAATGCTAATTCAAGTTTTCAAAACAGCCACACATTTGTGAGCTTTAAAAAAAACCCTTTGACAAAGCACCGGGGGGGGGGGAGCGGCTAAGCAGGTGTTTATATTGCAAAGTAGCTATTCCTTATTTCATCTTAAGGTAAACTCAGAGTTGGAAATGTCTGATTCTTCTCTAATGGGGTGGGGGAATGTTTGTGTTTTGAACCGTAGGGGGAAAGCTATAAACCTCCACAAACAAAATCCGATCAGACCTACGCTATAGTAAGCTTGAAATATTTTCTGATACTACAGTGAACGATGTCTAAATAATTTTATTGATGTCTGACATATCAAAAGTGGTTGATCAGGATTTGCATTAACAAATATGAAAAGACAGAAAAATGCAAAGTGGGTGGGGGAGGGAGAACCCCAAGCTGAGAAACTGCCAAATCCAAAGTCCTGTTTGGTTCATGCCAGTGAGGTGGAGTGCATTTTGCTCTCTCACTTCTTTTTCATTTTTTAATTCTTCCTAATGGAAGGGAAATCGGCACTCTTTCTGTACTCTTGAATTCCAGGGACATGTCAGGGAATGGGTAGGCTTCAGATCTAGTGGATTAAAGCTGCCGTTGATATCCACCCCCGCCCTCCAAGGAACGGTTCCATTTCACCCCTGGAGCACTGACAGCAGAGAAGATACAGCTGTGGCTACTTCTGTGGCTGCAGTGAGGAGGCGTGGATGGACTTCCTACTCTTCCTGCAGAGGAGGAGATCTGCAAGATCCTTCATTCCAGACAGAGGCCAAAGAAATGAACATTGGCAGTTTCCACTCCCATCAGTTTCTGTTTCCATCAGACTTCTCTGACATCTCTGTTCACAGCTATGCATGATGGAGCTTCTGAGATCTGGGGTGATGGCCTCCAACTTGGCTTTAAAGGGAGATTAGACAAATTCATGGGGGATAAAGTTATGAATGGCTACTGCCCATGATGGCTATGCTCTGCCCCCACAGATGGAGCCAGTAATGTTTCTGAATACCAGTTGCTGGAGAGCACAAAAGGGTAGAGTGCACTGGTGCTTAGGCCCTCTTTGCAGGTTTCTCGCAGCCATCTGGTTGGCCACTGTGAGCACACAATGCTCAATTAGATGGGCCATCCAGCAGGCTCTTCTTCTGTTCTTAGGTGCGCTTGCTCCCTAATTCAGGCACCTGTCAAATTCCCAAGAGAGCATATAGCTTCATTCTCCTCTCAGCAGCAGGATGTGCCAAGGGCAGCAGGTTTGGTTTCCTTTTGATGGAGAAATCGCTTCTCTTTTTTTGTAATATCTGATCTATTTGCAAATATACAAGTGGAGCGTTGGTGGAGACAAACTGCTTTAGCACTCAAACAAGCAGCAAACCCACCACTTCTCATTAAAATACCCAGAGGCACCTGAACTGAAAATGCCTTCCAGCCTTCAGGTCTCCCCATTGTCCTGTGTCTATCCTTCATTATTCACCTTTTTGTGTCAAACTGCTGTTTCTTTTCTGCCATTCACACACTTACGCCCACTTTCTATCACCGCCACCCCCTTGATGGAGAGAGTAATCTTCTCAAGCTAATGGTTTTTATATTCCAAACATCCTGGAGATGATCTCTGTACAATCTCCCATCAAAGACATAACACTGAACTATTGCCAGGCTTGATAAAAGGTATTGCCAGGCCAGCACCGATACTGTTCTGAAGATGCTAAACACAAACAGCCCCTTGAGCACATAAAACCCCCAACACAGTTTGAATTTTTAGCCAACCGCTCTATGGCCACACTCTCACATACATTCTCTTGCCTGCAGAGAGTGTAGGAGCCGGCAGGACAAGCCCTCGGGTATCTTTATCTATCAGTGATTTAATCTCCTGTGAACAAGAGACTGAACCTTGTAGTCCTACTTTACAAAGCAGTCCTCTATTCAAAGTGTCATCTTGTCCAAGTCCTGTTGAAAGAGAAAGTACTATGAGAAGGAGCCCGGAAGTTGCCCATCAATGGTCAGCACCTTGGACAGCAGGCAGATCAGGCACACAGGTCTTCCCCACTATGGCATTTCTATTGAATGGGTAGTAATTATTTCCAAATTTTCATATTTGTATAAAAATTAGCGCATATAAATTATGTACCAATCTTCATCCCTGCCTTTGTCCCCCCCCCTTTTGGTGATCTGTTGTTGCTGCTGCTAGTGGTGGTGGTGGTGTTTTGGGAGGGTACATAAGTGAGCACCCTAGCAGAGACCAATTTCATAGCTTCCCATTTTCATTTCAGAATGTTCACATTCAGGAGCAAAAAGTGGTCACTGAACAGTTATGCACCACTTTGTTTTGCCCTTTATATACCCTGTGCAAACATGCTTGTGTGACTAGTAACAGCCCTGCTTCTAGCACAACCACATAGGTTGAGGAAGGCATTACACAGGGCAAAGGAAGGGAAGCCTGTGATTTAAGGGAACGGTCCTAGAGCATCTGCTTTGCATGCGGAAGGTCCCAGGTTCAATGCTAGCATCTTCTGGTAGGGCAGTGAGGGTCTGTAGCCTGAAACTCTAGAGCAGGCATCCCCAAACTTCGGCCCTCCAGATGTTTTGGGCTACAATTCCCATCTTCCCTGACCACTGGTCCTGTTAGCTAGGGATCATGGGAGTTGTAGGCCAAAACATCTGGAGGGCCACAGTTTGGGGATGCCTGCTCTAGAGAGCTAATGTTCAGTCAAGCCAGGGAGGTTTCCTAATTTTGCTAGTTTGAGGACTGTACAGCTGCCTAGAGCCTGGAGGGGTCGGTGAAGGGACAGGAGAGGAAATCAGCCTTTTGAGATTCTGCACCGCTTCCAAAGAACAGTCATTTGTGGGAAGAAGAAGAAGAAGAAGAAGAAGAAGAAGAAGAAGAAGAAGAAGAAGAAGAAGAAGAAGAAGAAGAAGATAAGATTTGTAGGTAACTTTTACAAAATAATAATAATGAAACTAAAACTCCATAGACATTTCCACCTCACTTCAATTTAAAACTCTTTAACTTGCAATTGAGTGTCTGCAGGGAAAGGACAAAGAGAGCCATTCTGCTGGTGACTTGATGGGAGGGAGCAGCTGACAGAGAATCTGCTATGTTGAGCAGGGAGGCACCTTGGAACTCACTTTCTATAAACACTGCTGATCCACCTTCAGGGGCCTAAAAGCATCATCATCCTTTCATCCCAGTATGCAATAATTTGGCCGTGTGGGCTGCAGGTATCCGAGCTGTGATTCCTGATCCGGGGGATATGAGTCACTGCTGGAGCTTCTTAGAGGGGAAAGGATTATATGGTGCTCGTATAAACAGAATGATATCCAGGCAGTAAGCTTTCACACACACCCCACCCGTCCGATCTGTCTAATTTAAAAGTAACAAGACTGTTGCTGACGAAGCTCAACATTCGTTGAAAACGTATAAGCCTCAGTCACTTCCCTAACACACACATTATCAGCTGATCAAACTGAGCATGGGGAGATTCATGCAAAAACTATCAAGGTTTACAGAGGCTACAATCATATAAGCAAGCACAAAGAGCAGGAAGCACTTCCGTGGGTGTTATTCGGGGGGTCATGCCTTGTATTGTTTACTATCCATACTTGCTTGCTTTTTACATGGCAGGGGTGCCTTACTAAGAAGAAGGAGGAGGATGTTCTGTGAAATGATCTGAAGATACATGAAGAACCATAGGGTTAGAAGCAATTTAAAGGCCCAGGGGCATCCATTGTGCCGTTGGATGCTAGTCTGGACTCTTTATTTCTACGGAATATGGCACTGAATAGCTGGCATGTGTTCAATACAAAATATAGCCCTCATCTGTGATCCTGCCTAGCTCCTATATCTCACGTGACTGGAAAGAACAGCTAACATCCTGGCTCTAATAGCTGCAGAAAAGTTCGAGAACACTAATTCCTGTATTTGCCAGAAAGATATAGTTATCAGCCTCCTGGAAACAGGAGCCAGACTCCAAACAGACTGTGAAGAGAGAGCTAGAACTGTTCTCTCCCTTATCACCCATCTGTGTGTATTAACATGCATGTCAAGTAGAGTCAAAATAGTCCCGCTCGGAGTCAGAGATTTAACGAGCCAAAGGAAAGGGCTGAAATCTGAAGAATGACACTTCCAGAACTTAAGTGAACCACTAACCATTTTTAAGAAGATATATATATTTAAAAAATTCTGAAAGCAAAATAGGTACAAATGAGGAACTGTGTTCAGGTGAGAGATCTCAGTTTCAATCCCTGGCAATTCATTAAAAGGATATCGGGTAGTAGATGATGCAGAATGCATTTGCCTGCAACCCTGGAAAGCCACTGCCAGTTCTGGATAACATATGGCAGCTTCCTAAGGACAATGATATTTTTTTTCCTGCCAGGGGAAAATACCAAAACACAGGGCCTGTCCCAGATCAAGAGTCTGCATATGTCAGCTTGGTTGTGCAATTGTTTGGTGGCATGTTTCCTGGCATTTGCAAGATTTGTTTTAGCTATGGCCAATGACTAATGCAGTTTGTAAGTTGAACTGAATGCCGACATTCCTAAATGTGTGCTTTTGATTTATTTATTTTCTCCCCAGGTGTGTGGCCTGACAGGACGAGAGTCGAAGCAAGCTGCAAATACTGCAGGATCAAATGTGCTCAAAACTTCAGCTGCCCGGCTGCTCTATGTCTATGTCAATTATTGAAGAGCCACTCTTGCCCTGCTCATTAAATAGCCAATGCTACAAAGGATGTAGTCTATACTGATTGAAATAGCATGCTGTGCATCTGCTAATGTTTCAAATAATGAGTGGATGAAATAATCAACAAACACTGAGTCAGTTAACAGCCCTATAATATTGTTACATGCCACCACAATCTCCGCTGAGTGGCTGCCGGAGATTCCAGGGATTCCAGGTGGAAAATCAAAGCACAATGGAATCTGCAGTATCTTAGAAATATGGTTTATTCACACATTTTTACCCTGAGTTTTATGAAGACACAGTTTAGAGCAGGGGTCAGCAAACCTTTTCAGCAGGGGGCCAGTCCACTGTCCCTCAGACCTTGTGGGGGGGCGGACTATATTTTTTGGGGGGAAATGAACGAATTCCTATGCCCCACAAAGAACCCAGAGATGCATTTTAAATAAAAGGACACATTCTACTCATATAAAAACACCAGGCAGGCCCCACAAATAACCCAGGACACATTCTACTCATGTGAAAACATGCTGATTCCCAGACCGTCCGCGGGCCAGATTTGGAAGACGATTGGGCCACATCCGGCCCCCGGGCCTTAGTTTGGGGACCCCTGGTTTAGAGCATTTACATCCCAAGAGGGGCTTGTCCTTCCCAACAGTGCAATAATAGATTCAGATGCATCCTAAACACCACCCCTGTGTCTCTCTGTATGCCTGCTCCAGCCATACAGCATGGCTGTTGTCCTTTAGGCCCCACATGGAGTTCTGCCCACTTCCTCCTCCTTCCCAGAAACCCCTGCTCCCCAAACTCCTGTTGTAAAAGGATGCCCTCTCTTCCTGGGGTGACAACTATGAAAACATTTGTGTACAGATTTAGACCCCATCATCCTCAGGTATGGCTGGGAGAGGCGCATGCTTGACATGGTGGAAAGGCGCTGCCGATGAGTGTAAGCAATGCTCTGCTTCATGGACAAATGGTCTGACTCATTATAAGGCTGTCTTCTAGGCTCCTGGCCTCATCAGCATCTTTTTATTTATACACCACCTTTCCACTCGAAAATGGAGAAATGACCGCTCCCCACATCAAATGGGGGTGCCTTTTGCGTGGTTGCATACAGCCCCCCAAATCCCAATGCAGCTCCTGGTAGTACAGGCTGGTTTCACCCTCCCCAGACCTGGAGGTCTCCGCCTACCTCAGGGGATCAGCCAGGTAGGGGGAGGGACTGCCCTGCCCACACATCAGAAGCTGAATCTTACCTGTGAAGCGTCAGTTGGCTCCAGAGCTTCTCCCACCCTGCCCTCCCTCAGCTAAGCCTTCTTTTGCAGGTTAACCTCTTCTCCACAGGTACACAGGTGCTGCTACGTCATGGTCGCTATTGAAGGGCCGGAAAGGAATTTTCCTGCATTGGCAGGTTTTGCCTTCCCCGCAGTAAAACGTCACAATTTTGGCAGTTTCAGGCCTTGGGCAGAATCCTTTAGTCTATCTTCCCTAAATGGGGGGGGGCGTGAAGCAGTGACCCATGCCCCCCTTGCGACGGTGATCCCAGGGTTCCCCGTTAAAGGGGTCTTGAGGGGAGGCATTGGCCATATGCTGAGAGGTTGTCATTGCTCTCCCCTGCGATGGCGGCAAAACGGAGGGCGGGCTCTCTGCTTAAACATATGTTCTCCGGAGCCAGCCCAATCCACACACATTCTAGATAACCCTGTTGTCCCCGAGATCCCCGGCTGGGGACTGGGAAGGATAAACACCCAATGCCTGAGCCAAGGTCTCCCTACATCTGAAACTTAATAAAGTTGTGGCCAATTTTAACCCCATAGCACGTTGTCTTGAGTCATTATTCCACTCGGGAGTCGCCTGGGGTTGGGGGGACTCCGCCTGTCCACGCAATAGGAAGACATCTCAAAATCAACCAGTTTCATAATAACATAACAAAGCAACAACAGCAAATACATAACAGCAGTGAATACAACAATGCATACAAAAACACAGCAATGCAGTACTATAAACGCAATACGGTTGCATGATGAACTACAGAGCAACTCCTGGTGGCAGCAGCAGCAACAACAACATCAGCAACAACAGAGCTCACTTTGGTCTCAGCAACACACCCCTCTCATACCTCCTCACATTTGTCCACTCTTTTTTGGCAGGAGGCTTGGAATTCTTTCTTTCATTTTTTTATTCACATAATATACATTATCTACAACAAACCACTTCAGATCCAAAATAAAATCATATATGGCAAACCCTTAAGTTTCATGTTTTCATTATTTACACTGATCTCCTCTCTGATGCCTTTACTTGATATTTCTGGCTATTTCTTTCCTTCTTTTAATTCCTCATTTTAAATCTCTTGAATCCTATGCAAATCTTTAACAATTTCAATTAATACCTTCATCTCCCTCCCCTCACCACCCGGTCCTCATTTGTCCACTCTCTTGCCCACAAGGGCAGGTTTCAATTGCTTCCTCATCCTCAGCTGGCTGGCCTGCTTCAGCCACAGGTAAAACACATGGAAAATAATTGGTTCCACTGCTGGAGCACAACATGGTTTATTCTGCTTGGAGCAGGAGAGCCAAGACTAACATCCTCACATATTAAGGGTAGTCACTCCCATATGAGTTGGTCTTGCCACGGTCACAGCTAGACGTTGCACATACACACACTGGTCCTTAGCATAGTTGTTTTCCCCACACTTTAGCCTTCAGAGCCATCTGTCACACCTGGCTCAGGCATGTGGATGGGAGAGCCCAAGGCTACCGAAATTCCGAAGTGCCAGATGGCCGTCTGTGAAGACAATCAAACTGCCAGGGAAAGCAAATAAAGAATCTAATGTGTTGTTCCCTGGGAAGAGAGAGGCAGTTAATTCAACAGGAGAAGGATATGTGTCCACAGAAGTTTAGAATGGGCTGGGGGAATGGCAGCCATTTAGAGAGAAGGAATCAAAAGAAGACCTACCTTTACACAACAGTTTCTTCATTACAGAAACACTTGGGGGAGGACCAAGGCAGTGCTTGTGAGAATCTTTTCTCCAGGATGTCCTTGGTGCTGACTCTCCAATGGTTTTGGGTGCTCCTGGACAGGAATGAAGAACTCTGGTGAGAGGAGCTGCACGCTAGTTTCTGCTCAATATGCTTCTCTTTGAAGATATTTCGGATATACAAACAAATTGGAGTCCTTGGAGAGTTGAGAAAATCAAATGAAAAGATTCCAAGAGCTCTGGCCAGGTAAAGGAATGATTTTTAGAAAGTTTTAAGTTGATAATGATAAGACAAATTCCAGTAGCATCCAGTTTTTAGAAATCCAGGACAAGGGCCTGTTTCGGTTTATTCTTCATCAGCTCTAGTTTCCTAGTTTCAAGGTCAAAGCGTACCATTCATGTTTTTCTCATGAACATGAATGGAATCTTTTCATTGGATATTTCAGATATGACTGTCATGGTTGCCACTCAGTTGAGGGAACCATATTATTTTCATGGGTGAATTTTGGGGCCATTTCCAGAAAACAAGAGGCAAGGCCATTCCCTGCACCCCCCTTGTTTTTATGCATTCTGATCAGATGCAAATTTACTTGGAAGTAACCCCACCAATTTCAGTGGTACTTACTCCCTAGTAGGGTGTTTGAGCATTGCTAGCTCAGTCGAATGTACAATGTTTAGGCTTGACCTAGCTGGGTTTTGTCTTGGCTTCGCACCTCTTACTCCCCTGCCTCATCCAGAGCGCATAGGTTTTCTATTTCTTAATATAGTTAGTTCAGATTCTAGCCCGTGACAACATAGGCAGCAATAAAATTCCTGAGGGTGCCAAAAGAATCTGTTATTTATGCAACAAAAGACTAACATGGCTACCCTTCTGGAATTAATCTCAGAAAAGCAATGCAGTAATTCAACCTTCAGAAACATTCCGCAGATGAGGGATGAGGAGAGCAGCTTTTGTATTCTCCTTTCATGGAAGTATAATCTCTAAAACAGATTCCCACAAATAACCCAATTGCAAATGGGGAATTACCATTTATGACTTTGAAAACCAGCCTTGTAGTAGGCCATGCATATTATAATTATTAGACGCATATAATTATGCTTATAAAGACCGCATAATTTACTCTTTTGCAGCCAAGAGATCCGGGATGAAGAAGCTGGGATATGCAGCATCTTTTCCTTTGATCAAAAATAGCAGGAGCTAAAACTGCCTTGCAGCTTATATAGAAGTTTTTTTTTTCTTAAGAGAAACAAAGGCAAGCAAGAAAACACCTACTTTTGTAGCCAGTGGCACTAAAACCCAGTAAGAAAACTGGTGACAAAGATAGAATTTAATGCAGCTTTGCACGCTGAATACGAATTGCTTGTGTTACATTGAATTGTGATCTTATGTTCCATTGCCTTCTTTGCTTATACACAGCATAGTCGGCAGCAGGGGGTAGCCAATATGGTTTCTCCAATGCTATTTTCCTAGAAAAAGAGGTGCCAGAACTCACCATGAACGCCTCCCTTGTTCTCTTATAATGGCAATGGCACTCGCCTGAGAGGTGCCAGAACTTAGTTCCTGTGAGTTCCAGCTGAAGAAAAGCCCTGGATTTCTCTGCAGATATTGTTGGACTCCAGCTCCCATCAGCCCCAGCCAGCATGGCCAATGGTCAGAGAATATGGGAGTTGTAGTCCAACATCACCCAGAAGGCCTGATGTGGGCTGCTTCTTGCCTGGGTTATTCCACGTCAGTTCAACACGGTCATGCCACCCACCGTCTCGGATTTTGATGAAACTTGGTGTACACCCTTCTCTTATGGTTGAAAGAAACCCCTTTAATTTTTTCCCTCTATCTCAAACGGTTTTAATTTTATAGCATTCAAATTTTCATGAAATCTGTGTTTCTGTCCCACTTAAGATCCTCAGCCTTGTGTGCATTTTATTTTTTTTCTCCATAACCAATGATCAGATCTCTTTGACATTTTACACAGAGATCAATAACATGATGAGGATTTCAGGAAAAAATACACCAGCACTACAAAGATTTTATAAATGCCTTTAAAAATGTATAAATGTAGCTTTTTTGGTGGAAAAACTAAGACTTAGAAACTATTTGCTTATATCACAAAGTGTATATTTGAAGAAATTAGAATCTCTTCCAAAAAAAACTGCAGGGATCCTTTTAAAAAGCACAAAGGACCAGTCAAAAAATATCTATGCCCCGTAACGTTACAGCAGTCTAAAGATCTGCTAGAGAAAGGAATTAAAGTAAAGCCAGGATATAAATTGTGCAGAAGATGTAGACAAATTATTTATAGCAGCGATGTAGATCAAGGTGATGTTGAAGCCAGTTGCGTTCCACCTGAAGATATAAGTTTAGAAGAAAAGACCAGTTTGGATAGAAGAGAAGCCATTTAAAGTTTCTGACCGATTTTTTTAGATTGATTTCACGATATATCCAATTTTCATAGTTTTAAATACCCCAAAGGCCTGGCAGAACAACTCTGTCTTAGAGGCTCTGTGGAAAATCTCTTGTGGCAGGCTGGTGGTCGAGGCCAGCCTAATCTCCCTGAGGCCCGGGATCTCCAATATGTTATTATTTGCAGACCATGAGGAAATCCAAATAATAATAATAATAATAATAATAATAATAATAATAATAATAATTTCCCCCAGCCACTCTGGGCGGCTTCCAACAAAACATTAAAATACAGAAATCAAACATTAAAAGCTTCCCTAAACAGGGCTGCCTTGAGATGCCTTCTAAAGGTCTGGTAATTGTTGTTCTCTTTGACCTCTGGTGGGAGGGCATTCCACAGGGCAGGTGTCACTACCGAGAAGGCCCTCTGCCTGGTTCCCTGTAACTTGGCTTCTCGTAGCAAGGGAACCGCCAGAAGACCCTCAGCGCTGGACCTCAGTGTCCGGGCAGAACGATGGGGGTGGAGATGCTCCTTCAGGTATACTGGACCGAGGCCGTTTAGGGCTTTAAAGGTCAACACCAACACTTTGAATTGTGCTCGGAAACGTACTGGGAGCCAATGTAGGTCTTTCAGGACCGGTGTTATGTGGTCTCGGCGGCCGCTCCCAGTCACCAGTCTAGCTGCCGCATTCTGGGTGAGTTTCTGGGTCACCTTCAAAGGTAGCCCCACGTAGAGCGCATTGCAGTAGTCCAAGCGAGAGATAACTAGAGCATGCACCACTCTGGCGAGACAGTCCGCGGGCAGGTAGGGACTCAGCCTGCGTACCAGATGGAGCTGATAAACAGCTGCCCTGGACACAGAATTGACCTGTGCCTCCATGGACAGCTGTGAGTCCAAAATGACTCCCAGGCTGCGCACCTGGTCCTTCAGGGGCACAGTTACCCCATTCAGGACCAGGGAGTCCTCCACACCCACCCGCCTCCTGTCCCCCACAAACAGTACCTCTGTCTTGTCAGGATTCAATCTCAATCTGTTAGCCGCCATCCATCCTCCAACCGCCTCCAGACACTCACACAGGACCTTCACCGCCTTCAATAAATACTACTCAATATATGTGCAAACCACTCAACTGTCCCAATTTTACTGGGACACCCCGGGTTTACAGAAGCCGCCCTAGCTTCTGAAAGTAATCCTGGGTGTCCCATTTTGGCCAACACTGTGCCATGGCCTTCACCTGTGGCCCAGGTCAAGGCCACTGGCTTTTCTGGAAGTGCGCTGACAATGGACTTTTGGTGTGCCATGGCCTCTGATTCTGTTGCCTCTACCACTGTCTCTACCGTGTCACATCCTTCAACTGTGGTCTCTGCCCTGCTGCAGGCACCGCACATGCAGGTGGCAGCAGTGGCACAGCCCAGGACGCAGGCTTCAGGTTGTGGCGCAGCCCATGCTTAGGATGTTGGCTTTTCCAGCAGTAAACTGACAACGCACTTCTAGCATGCTGCCGCCGCTGCCACTGCCTGTGGGCAACAGTGGTGGCACAGCCCAGGCCGAAGCCACCAGCTTTCCCAGGAGCCTGATGGTGCACCTCCAGCGCATCGTGGCCTCTGCCTCTGCCACTCTGAAATAAATTGTGTGTGTATTAGAAGGCAAGACGCGAGCATGTGCAAAATGCAAGCACGAGCACCACTAAGTCCACCCTGCCAAGTGAAAGGAGCCATGATGGACAGGGACTGAACAATGAACTGCAACTTCTACCCTACAGTTCTTAGTCAGTAGGACTCCGCTATACCCCTGCGAATAAAACATTTTAAGTGTGTTTTAAGTGCAAGTGATTTCCCGCCTTCCATCTCCCTGCAGTTTATGTGCAAAATTGTATGTGACCCTACATGGTGATAGTGAGCCTTATGGGAAATTCAATGTACTTTTCAAAATGCTTTTAAAGGAAGCATTTTCAGAACAGTTTTTATGTGTGTAGATTCTACCAGTACTGCAATAATCCGCATGCATCAAAACTTTTCAAACACACACACACACACTCATTGTTCACAGATGTTTAGAATAAGTGGCCCAAATATAAGGTGAGTGGAAGAGGGCTAGAACCTTTCTTTGGGATCTGGATGAAAAATCCAGTTTTGTCAAACTATTTCGTCAAACATCATTATACAGTCATACCTCAGTTTAAGTACGCTTCGGTTTGAGTACTTTCAGTTTAAGTACTCCGCGGACCCGCCTGGAATGGATTAATCCACTTTCCATTACTTTCAATGGGAACGTTCGTGTGACGGATTGGCCTGGTGGGCAAAAGAACTCCAGGGTGCAGAGAGTTAAACCCCAACCTCCTGGATAAATGACACATTCCATTCCTGAGGGGCGGGACTGCCAGGGTTTTAAAAGGAATGGGAGGGAGTTAATTTGGAAGAGAGGGGTGTGCGAGCGAGGGAGAGGTGGTTAGGCAGTTGGCAGTTGGCAGTTAGGGAGTTGGTAGAGAGTAGAGTGTTAAAGAGGGATGCAGGAGCTGTATGAAGAAAACTGTGTTAAATAAAAAGAAGATAGGTGCTTTTAAGAACCAAAGAAACTCATGTTTATAAGTTAAATAATAAACTTAATTGTGCTTGAACGTTCACTGACTCGGCAGTGTCTCAGTACCTTCAGAGGTGTGACAAAGAGGGGAGAACAAAGCTTTCCTGGGGAAGAGGAAACTGTTTGCTGTTTCTCCTGTCATACAAAGGGCTGGTTAGTGAAGCCGAAGGAGCCACATAGTTGCCTAAGGGAGAGGCACACTGTAGCAGTAGGGATCCCAGGGAGGGAGACCCCACTGGTGGCCATAGGTTTCGAACGCAGAGCCTGAGGTACTCTGGAGACAAGTCCTATTTGGACTCTGGAGGTTTTTTTTTCCCTGTTTGTGGAGAAGCACAGGGAGAGCCTCTGAGGTTAAAGCAGTGAGGTGGGGGATCCATCACATTTTGGTGGCAGCGGTGGGATCTGAATCCACAACCATAGTTGAAGTTTGTGGGAGTTTTAAAACGATATTTTCCAGAGAAGGAAAATGGCACATTTAAGAAAAGCAAGAGAGGCTAAAGGGGATGAGAGGACAGAAGGGGCTGAGGGGAGCCCAAATTCTGAATTAGAGCTTATGAGATTGAGAATTGAGATGTCTAGAATTGAAGCTGAGAGGGAAAAGATAGCGGCTGAGGAGAGAATGCAGTCTGAGAAATTAAAAACACAATTGGAGCAGGAGAGATTGCAAGCAGAAAAGGAGATGCAGCTGGGGAGAATGCGTTTGGAAGAGATTCAATTGAGAGGAGAGGTATCTCCAAATAGAGAAAATGTGGAGGTTACCTCAGCAAACCTCAAGAGATTCCCAAAATATGTAAATGGGGATGATGCCGAAAGCTTTCTATTCAGTTTCGAACGCATTTGTCAGGAATTAAAAATAGCTGAGGCGGACTGGATGATGTATCTGAGGCCTCAAATATGTGGCATCTTGAGTGAAATATACTCAGACTTAAGGGATACTGAACTATCCAGTTATGAGATATTTAAGCAGCGGGTGAGAGTACGCTGTGGGCTAACTGCTGACCAAAGCCGAAAAGCCTTTAGAGAACTAAAAAGAGGTCCCAAAGAGACATTTTCTCAGCTGGCAAGCAAGCTAGATCGTTTGCTGGACAGGTGGATTCAGGGGAGCGGGGTGACAAGCTTCCAAGAATTAAAACAGTTAATTTGTGTGGAACAGTTTTATAAACACGTCCCTATGAATCTACGCTGGTTTATTAAAGACAAAAGGCTGATGGATGTGGCCAAAATGGCTTTAATATTAGATGAGATTGAAGGAGATTGTCCTGAAATGCTGATTCCAAGGCAGTGGCCAAAGAACAGGCAGCTGAAGCCTTATGAAAAGGAGGAGAAAGCAGGGAGGGCTCCAAACACAGAAGACACTCCAGTAGTCAGAAAAATATCTTGCTATTTTTGTGGATTAGAAGGTCACATAAGATCAAGATGCCCGCAATTAGCAAAAAAACAAAATGCCAACACGGCTACCAAGTCAGTAAAGTTGCTAACCCAAGCTGAGGAAAAAAAATCACCTCAGGAAAGTAACCCCAAATCAACTGTCAGTGCCTCAGAGACTGTGGCTAACATAAGGCAGGTCTGGAGAGCTGATCAGGGGATTAATAAAGACTTTATGGAGCCAGTGATTTTAAATAATCAAGAATATTTGGGTTTACGTGACACAGGTGCAGAAGTGAGTCTGGTTAGATCACACTGTGTGACACAGGATCAGTACCTTAAAGACCAAACTTTTAGTCTGAAGGGAATATGGGGTCCTGAGTTCGAGGTTCCGGTAGCAGAAGTGGATATTGTTTATAATGGCGTGAGGAGAAAGTGGAAAGTGGGCGTCTGGGATAACATCGATACACCATTTCTGATAGGCAATGATGTAATCAAGCCTGAATTTAAGGTTCAAGTTGTCACTAGAGCCCAAACCGAAGCAAAAGGGAATCCATTAACTGCAGTAGAAGAGGCCCAAGCCGATCCTGAGGGGAATGGAATGTTGGGGAGAATGTCAGTTGTAACCACCATAACTGCCAACAGGGCCCAGTTCCTAGCAGAACAGAGGGAGGATGAAACTCTAAAGGGATTGTGTGGAGAAGCTAAAGGGCAGTACAGCACAGTGGTGTCAGTAGAAAAGCCCAAGGTTTCTTGTATAAAGGAGGAACCATTAATTAGTAAATCTGAGAGAGGCAAAACTGCAGCTGGGTGGGAAAGCAAAGAGCAATCGGTGATGCCAAAGAAGATCAGTCTGCAAGAGCCGCAATTGGCACAGGATGCCCCCACAACAGCGCATTTTGAAATAAGCCAAAAGGAGAGAGTCCAAGACCAAATTTACTGGACTGCTATAAACAAAGACACCAGAGGTTCTAAAAGGGAGAACAGTTTTATTTTAGACCTTGGGGACAGAGCCCTAAGATTACCAGAGGAGATTCCTCTGAGGGAGAACAGAGATAAGACTGTGTTCAAAGTCAATGGAAATGATTTAACAAGACAGAGCTTACCTAAGGAGCTCATAGCCGACTTGGGTATGAAGGAGGTGTTGCCACTTGGCGGAGTTAGCTGTGTAGGGACGGCAAATAGCTTCCCGCAAACCAAGGAGCTTAGTGAAAAGAATGAGGGAACACCGACCTCGTCTGTGACACCTTTTCCTTATCACCAACATTACAGGGTGGCTGAACGTCGGCAACCATCTGTGTTAAGTTTTGACTTACTTGTTCAGGAAGGCAAGGCTTATAGCCCTTCTGAGCTGGTAGATGGACAGCAAACCAGTGCACTGTTACATCTATTACTGCCTGAAAGGAAGGAGGAAGAGAGCGTGGCACATCCAGTGATTATATCTAGCATACTGGAGCTGCCTTGCTATGTGCCAGAGACTGAAAGGCAAGCTGTAAGCAGAGTGCACAGGGCACAGCAGTGCTTGGAATCAGGGGGTGCATTCCTAATTACAAATGGGAATCCCTTGCATGGCAAAAAGGAAGCTCGAAAATGCCAAGATGCTGCACATTTGTCATCTTGTGATCCTGCTGAGGCCGAGTATGTTCCAGCGAGGAGTCGGAAACAGCGCGAGGCCCACAGGAAGATGATTGCCCGAAAGCGGAAGCGGCTTGAGATTGGCTTGCACCGGACTATTGCACCGAGAGGCATGTTCCAGTACCATCTGAAACTGTCTGCAGAGTTGCCAGTGCGAGGCGGAAGATCTACTCAGCGCATGGCCAGTGCAGCGCAATGAAGGAAAAGCGACGCGGCAGGAGGAGGAAAAAGGACTTGTTAAAGTGCAACAATTTTCTTCCAATGCAGAGTCGTCAGGAGTCCCACTAACTAATGCAGCTAAAGACACTCTTATGCGCCACTTATTGAGACTAATTCCTTCAAAAGTCATTGTTGACTGGTGGGAGGAGGGTTTCTTTTTATTTATTAGGTGTCGCAAGAAGAATTGCTGAGAACAAGTGCCTTCATCATTTGGGGAGAATCTATTGTGCTTCTGTTGAAGGTGACAACTTGATCTTTTTATGACAGCAGTGTATTTCAATGTTGCTAGAATTTTGAAAATGTTTTTGATGGTATGGTATCAATTCTGTTTTGGTTGGGACACATAAATGTTTAGTGTATAATTTTTGGGGAAAACCCTGATTTTTGAATAGAAGGAAAGGTTTAATTTTACACTATATATACATAGGGGGGTATTAATGGGAAAATGCATTCTATTTCTTTTGAAATGTTAAAGTGTATAGTGCATATGTAAGTGTGTATATCTGAAGTCTAGGTTAACTACAGGTATAGGTGTAAGTTTAGCAGGGGAATTGAGAGTTGCTACGCAGGTTTGTGTAAACAGCGCACCGGGGGGAAAGGTAAGCCAGGGAATTCCCGACTCTATCTCCCTGCTTCGGCATTACTCTGATATTTTTGAGTATGCCTGCGCAAGGGTTTTCGGGGGAGGGGAGAAAATGTGACGGATTGGCCTGGTGGGCAAAAGAACTCCAGGGTGCAGAGAGTTAAACCCCAACCTCCTGGATAAATGACACATTCCATTCCTGAGGGGCGGGACTGCCAGGGTTTTAAAAGGAATGGGAGGGAGTTAATTTGGAAGAGAGGGGTGTGCGAGCGAGGGAGAGGTGGTTAGGCAGTTGGCAGTTGGCAGTTAGGGAGTTGGTAGAGAGTAGAGTGTTAAAGAGGGATGCAGGAGCTGTATGAAGAAAACTGTGTTAAATAAAAAGAAGATAGGTGCTTTTAAGAACCAAAGAAACTCATGTTTATAAGTTAAATAATAAACTTAATTGTGCTTGAACGTTCACTGACTCGGCAGTGTCTCAGTACCTTCAGAGGTGTGACAAAGAGGGGAGAACAAAGCTTTCCTGGGGAAGAGGAAACTGTTTGCTGTTTCTCCTGTCATACAAAGGGCTGGTTAGTGAAGCCGAAGGAGCCACATAGTTGCCTAAGGGAGAGGCACACTGTAGCAGTAGGGATCCCAGGGAGGGAGACCCCACTGGTGGCCATAGGTTTCGAACGCAGAGCCTGAGGTACTCTGGAGACAAGTCCTATTTGGACTCTGGAGGTTTTTTTTTCCCTGTTTGTGGAGAAGCACAGGGAGAGCCTCTGAGGTTAAAGCAGTGAGGTGGGGGATCCATCACAGTTCGCTTCAGGTTAAGTACGCTTCAGGTTAAGTACAGACTTCCGGAACCAATTGTGTACTTAAACCGAGGTACCACTGTAATGTATTGTTTAGAATCAATGCACATTTAATAGCTGTTTTTATAGCAATGGTTTGCATCAAAAAAAAGTGTATCTGCACAGCAGAGTCTGAGTGAATTCCCACTTCCAACACACACACACACACACAAATACACATAGCAAAACATTTGGCAAAATGCCGTAAATAAAATCTAATTCAATTTAGGAACACAAAAAGCAAATTGTTGTTGTGCACAGACTAATAGTTATGCATAGACTAATAACAGCTACAGGAGCAACAGACAGGAAGAGAACACAAACAAAAATCCATATATATCCCTGCAGATTTGGAGTGGAAATGACTCTGCATTTGTTACGTGCAGTTCCACACAGGAGCAAAATGAGCATATATCATGGGGAAAGCAATTTTGATTCAGTGGCTCTTCTTGTAGCTCTTCCTCTGAAGCTTCAGTTAAATGACAGGGCTGTTAGGAGATGTAGCAAAGTAAATATACTCCCAATCATGTCCCAACTAGCAAATATATTGATTTGATTTAAATCAACACCGCCGAGAATAAAGCTTTGCTTGAATGTGATTTCATCTGACACTCACCAATATTCCAGGTGCAGGAAGCAATTTAGTTAGCAGCTCCCTCTAGCAGTCTCATTGCATAAACTGCAGGGAGATGGAAGGCGGGAAATCACTTGCAGCTATAAGCAGGCCACAAACAAGCTGTGACAAGTGCCTGCCACACACCCTCCTTCCTCTACCAGGACCAACATGAAATCTGTGCAAATAGCAACTACACCTCCTACAAACTGCATTCTTCAAGCTTCTTTCGCTCACATCTGTTTTGCACATCTGCTGAAATATTTTTGAAGGCGGCTTTTCTGTTCATTCCTTTGTGAAAGAAAAGAAGGAGCAGAGAGGGATTAAGAAAGGGAGTGAGAAAGAAGACGGAGAAAGAGAAGGGTGAAGTATCTTATTGTCTAGAAAGGATATTTCATGGTTCACACTATGAAGCCACTTTCAAATGTCCCCTAGGATTGAAATGAGAGCTGCCCATAGAGCTCAGTGATTAATCTGTTTAATTATTGTCTTACTGTGGAAAGGTATGCCAACTTCAAGGCCATTGATTTGGGGTTAGGCTCTGCATTTTGGGGGTGGGGAATGCTGGAGACCGCATATTCAGAATGCCATGCGATGCCTGCAAGAACTTAGGTCCACCAGGAGCCACAAATAGGCTCTGTCCCACCAGGTAAGCCCCTCCTCAGGGCCATTGCTTTCTTAAATAGAAAGCTAGTACATGTGTGGCTGCATGCTCTTGCATTTGGCTTTTGCCAGAGGCTCAATTTAAAAAGGCTATCAGTGGTTCCTAGCCATGATGGTTATGTTCTACCTTCACTCACAGGCAGTACGTCCCAGCTGCTGGGAATCACAAGCGGGTACAGGGTTGTTCCACTCAGGTCCTGTTTTGGGACTTTTCATGGGCAATTGGTTGGTCACCGCGAGAACAGGATGCTGGACAAGATGGGTGCAGCAGGCTCTTCTTGTGTTCTTTTTGTGGGAGAGGGGAGATATGGACAAGGAGGAGCAGGTGGAAGAGGAGGGGGAGGGGAGGAGTCAGGGACTGGGCAGAGGAGGAATGGTGGAGACCGCCTCCCCAGCCTGACCCTTCCAGGGAAGGAGGAGACAGTTCAGAATTACAACAGGGGTTTGAGGGAAGTCACAGCTCAGAGGCAGATGAGGGGGAAAGCTGGGAAATAATGGGAGAGGAGGAGGAAAAAGAAGAAGCACCAGGGGAGAGACAGCTGACGGGCTCAGTGTTTTTAGAAAGCTCTCCCAAAACACGGCAGGCATTGAAAATAGGAGAGCAAAGAGCTCAAAGGCAAAAGGCACTTTTCAGCACCCGTAGCAGTGACTCATGAGGAAGTGGGAGGTGACAGAGGGAATGGGGTTTAACTCGGAGCAACACCGTTACTCCAAGAAGCTGCATTTCTAAGCCTCTCTCTGTGAATATTGAATAAATAGCATTGGTAAGAACTTTCCTTGACTTATCTGTTCCTGGCAACCTACCGTGGTGTGTGTGTGTGTGTGTGTGTGTGTGTGTGTGTGTGTATCCTCTGACTCCTGACAGCAGGAGAGAAAGAACTGATAGTGTCTTAAAATGTTCAAAGAGAGTATTATCCCAGCAAACCTTACAACACAGCTTTGAATATAGCAAATATGTGCTATTAACCCTGACTTCCTGACAACCAGAATTTGAGAGTGTAAGTTGGGATGCAAGAAAATGGAACCAGCCAAAACATCGTGTGGAAAACTGAAGGTTTTCAAATGAGTTGGGTTTCCCTGAGCAATGCTGCGCGTGTTCCACAGGATGGATTTCCCCACACTGCCCCCAAATTGATTGTGGAGAACAGGATGCTTTTTTTGTTTTCTTTCTGTTTTGGTAAGATATAAGAGCCCTACTGGAGCAGACTGAGGGAACATCTAGTCCAGCATCCTGTTCTAACAGTGGCCAGCCAGATGCCTATGGTAAGCCCACAAGCAGGCATGAGCACAACAGCAGTCTTCTAAAGCTACCTTTGGGGTCCATCTGGATCCAAAGCTTAGCTAGAAATCGTATGAAAATATTTAAAACCCTATTGTAGGTGCGGAAGTGAGGCTGTAGGGAGAAGACCACCTGTACATTGTTGTTTTAAATTGGCTTCTTCCAATATTTGCAATATAGCATAAATTATGGGCCACTGTCTGAAATGTAGGCATTTTAAATGTGAGTTTCCGTTTCATATTTTCCCCCAAGGAAGAATTCCAGCCTTTTAGTTTATGATTCCAATTCCTCACTAGCCACTGAATTACAGGTATATTCCAGCCAGAATTCAAGTAGATCAACAGGACTACTGCACAGTGACACCAGTGGAGAATCTGTGTCCAATTTTCTGTCCTTCCCCCCTTTTAGGCTGAAAAAAAACCCCACAAATAGGGCCTCCCTGTGACTGGGTGTTCGTTCAGTTCTCATGTGCCAGCAATCCATCCATTAAATAAAACCCATCACAGACTTAGCAAAGTAGGAACTAGGCTAAAGTGTGCATTATCGAGTACAGAGAAGCATCATGTGATACATCCACAGGTGAACCAAGCAAAATCTCATTTCAAAGATGAAAATTTGGGAACATTGACACCTAGGAAGCTGCCTTATATCATTGATCCATGGTTGACACCAACTTTGGGAGACTCTCTGGGGTTTTAAGGAAGAAGGAAGAACAGCTGCAAGAAAAAGAAAATGTTCTATCTGCAAATGCCAGGGATTCAACCTTGAAATGGAAAGCAGGTGCTTTTCCACTGAGCTCTACAAAATGTTCAACCTTCAAAAAGCCCAAGTCAATTTGTGAACCTCCTGACTTTCCAATTTCGGGGAGGGGTGGGGGGGACTTCATTCAGCTCCAGTTGATTCCCTCCTAAGTGATAAACAAACTAGGCAGGTATGTGGACACACAGCACACTTGATGCTCCGAAAATAGGAAAAAAAATGAGAATTAGTAGCTCATTTGTGTGGCATGAGGGGAGGGGGATCTTCCAATGTATGAGTTTTCTCTGAATCTATCCAAATTAAATCTTTATACCTCCATCCGTTTCCATGGAGACATGCCAATTTCTGCTAGCATGACAACAGAAAAGTTCAAATAAAAATGCATAGACCGTTTGTCAGTTTCTAGTACCGTATATACTTTGGAATATGTTCTGTTCCCAGTGTGGCTACGGTATAATTGTCCTCATTAACACGGTGTATTTTAGTAATGGGAATATAATTGCTAATGTTTATAAGACATATAATCTCATTACCTCCAACCTTATTGGTATTCCTTAGCATTAGCCTCTGTGCTATGTATTCATCGTACCTCTCCCTGAAATACATAAACATTTCTCTGTTCCTCGGTATGCAGACATTAAGACATGTTGCTAGCTTTCTGGCAGATATCGTGGCTCATCAGGGAGACAAGGCTGCCGGCCTTGTTTTTAATACATTTAATTTACCGTTTTTGAAACTGAGCCAATATGCAGACAGATGACGCCACAGTGTAATTATCTTGTAGTGCTCCCGACACTCCAGTTAAGAAGGAGAGAAATGACAAGGTCATAGATTGTCTAGGAAACACATTTGTCCACTAGAGGGAAGAAATGAAATCCAAAGCAGTCTCACACTTACACCAAGCCAGGGGCATTCCAGGGTCTCAGGTGGAAGTCTTTCACAACACATTCACTTGCTCCTCTTTTAATTGAAGATGTCAGGGATTCACCCTGAGATCTTCCATGTATACATTGTGTTTTCACTTAGTTTTTCGGATGAAAAACTGAGGACGAACTGAAACAAATGCAGGAAGTACTCAGATACCGTTGAACATTAAAGACATATAAAACAGGGCCTGCTGGATCAGGCCAGTTGTCAGGGACTGGGCAGAGGAGGAATGGTGGAGACCGCCTCCCCATCCAGACACTTCAAGGAAGGAAGAAGAGGAAGACAGTATAGATTTATAACAAGGGTTTGAGGGAGGTAGCAGCTCAGACGGAGATGAGGGGAATAGCTGGGAAATCATGGGACAGCCGGAACAACACCCAGCTGACACGTTGTCATTACAAAGCATTCCAGACCCTCCATCTCCCAGAAGCCAGTGAGCCTTAAAAGTATGAGAGCAAAGAGCTTAAAGACAGAGGGCATGTAGAACTGACAATTGAGGAAGTGGGAGAGACTGGGAATGGAGATTCACTCAGGACAATGCCATTATCCAAGAGGCTGGCGTCTATAGCCTCTCTCTGTAAAGATTGAAATTAAAAAGTATGGTGAGAAACTTTCCTTGTCTTTATACTTTCCTTGGAGCCAGTGACAGCATCCTGTCACCAGTGGACCATCTAGTCCAGGATTCTGTTTCTCACAGTGGCTATTCAGTTGCCTTTGGGAAGCCCACAAGCAGAACCAGACCACAACAACACTCTCCCCTCTTTGGTTTCAGAAGCATACTGCCTCCAGCTGTGGAGGTGGAACATATCCATCAGACTTAATAGACAATAATAGCTTCTCCTCCACGAATTTGTCTACTTATCTTTTAAAGCCATCCAAGTTGGTTGCCATCAGTGCCGCCATACTTTAACCATACACTGTGTGAAGAAATGCTTTCTTTGGTGTGCCCCAAATCTCCCAACATTCTGCTTCATTGGATGTCCCAGAGTTCTAGGACTATATGTCAGGGGGGTACATTTCTCTCTTCACTGCAATCACCACTTCACACCCGCTGACGTTTTTATGGTCTTTACTTACAAGTACAGTGGAACCTCGGTTTACAACTACCTCTGTTTATGAACGCCTCCGTTTACGAACGCCGTGGACCCGGAAGTGTTTACATTCGGGTTCCGTGGCGCCAGATGCGCAGATCACTTCTGCGCAGCTCGCGCATGCGCAGAAGCGCTCTATCGGCGCTTCGCGCACGCGCAAAAGCGTGCCTTCGGGAAGCGAATGCCTCCGTTTACGAACGCCTCCGTGGAACGCATTGTGTTCATAAACCGAGGTTCCACTGTATTTACAAAAGGCATAATGAGCTAATCACCATCAGTCTGAGTCTGATTCAGAAAGCACCAATGGCTTCTGCCCCTGCATCCAGCACCTAAAGTGTGGGAACTTTACGACTCTCCTTTGACCCTGCCTCTTTTCCTCCTGGGAGCAGACGTAAATCTCCCTCCGACTCCGAGCTTAACCCTTGCGGTGCCTAGGAGTTTCCCAGCTCATCAGCTACTTCCTGGTTTCTGGCATTTACAGACTCTAACACTTCACTGCTGGGCCCTGCTCCCCCCCCTCTCCAGACACACATTCCTCTACTGCTCCTGATCCTGGCCCAACGCTCTCTCCCATGTCAGGGAACTCTGAGCATCCTGACTCTGTCCTGGCACTATGAGAGAAATTTCTTCCTATCCACTTTATCTATATACCATGCATAATTTCAGACAATTCTGTCATATCACCTCTTGTTGTTGTTGTTTAGTCGTTTAGTCGTGTCCGACTCTTCGTGACCCCATGGACCATAGCACGCCAGGCACTCCTGTCTCGCACTGCCTCCCGCAGTTTGGTCAAACTCATGTTCGTAGCTTCATGGATCAATGCCCCTTCATGGATCAATGCCCCTTCATGGATCAATGCCTTGTCGTGGCGAAGGGGCTTGAATAACTCAGAGAAGCTATGAGCTATGCCATGCAGGGCCACCCAAGATGGACAGGTCATAGTGGAGAGTTTTGACTAAACGTGATCCACCTGGAGAAGGAACTGGCAAGCCACTCCAGTATCCCTGCCAAGAAAACTCCATGGACAAAGACAACAGGCATATATCACCTCTTACTCACTACTAAACTATAAAGTCTCAGGTGTTCTAACCTTTCCTCATAGGTGAATTGCTCCATCAACAGGTTTCTTCATTAGTCAGCATATTGAAAATAAGCAACTGAACCTGAAACTTTGCTAAGCTTTTATCTGCTATTCGAGACAAACAACACCCCCATATAGTAGAAGGGTTGGGTCCCTTCTAGAAAGTGCTGTAAACAAAAGTGATGTTTCTTTCACATGTGCTCAGAGCAGCACAACAAATGTCAGTGACTCTGTAGACCTCTTTGCAATGAGCAAGGGATGACTTCTTATGATCAGTTAGTTCCCAAAGATTGAGACACGCCAAGTGGGTGGGTGGAATTTAAGTGACTTTGCAGCATCAAAAGGATGGAGCAGGCAGAATTGTCTGCTTAATGGGAAATTTAGCCCTTTTGGCTCCTAATATAAGCCCAAATATGTCACTGCAGCTTAAACAGATGGGGATGGCAAATCAAACAAAGGGAAAAGGGTGTGATTCATACTTAAATAGAACTTCCTGCAATTTTATTGCCCAGTTGGTACATAAATTCATATAATCAAGTGCTGGGTTATAGTTCCAAGAAATAATGCTCACTTGAGGGGAGATTTTAATGGAGAAAAGATTTCAAACACTCATGTTGAGGAGATATGGATAGTCTGTTTCCATTTGAAAAGGACTTTTTGGGTTCCTTTGCACAAGTGTCAGGCTTCAGGGAATCAGCTTCCTTCCCCACGGCCGTAAATGAGCAGATCAAATGAAAGGGAATAATTACCAGTTGGTTTCTTTAATAAACACAGTGAAGGACAAAAGAAAGCATCTAACCAGAATGGCGGTGCTCCCAGTTAAGGTCACTCCCCTTGCCCCCCCCAACCATCCCTATTAATCCATGTCACACCTACATCTTGCAATCTGAGCTTGGAGCCATTGTGTTTTCTGTTCTGACACTATCTGAGCTCTCCATGACTTTGGGGAAGGGGGATGGATACTATCCAGAGACTGTGAATCTATTCTACTCTCTAGAATCTACTCTTTCTCTTCTCGTGCTAGCTGTTCCCCATTCAGTATTTCCCAGCTTCTACCTTCTGAACTATGCCCCTCTGCAAACCACTGTTCCAAATCTATACTGTCCTCTTGCTCCTGGGAAGATTCAGGAGCAGGGGGAGGGGGTGGCTCCCACCATTCTTCCTCAGTGCAGCCCTCCTCAGCACGGTCCCTGACATCAGGCCTCCAATGACCACTTTGTGACTACTCCAATTATGTACAGAGACATTGCACATCATTTGCATTTTAGGATTTTTGCAAAACGATGTCCATTTCCAAGCAGAATAAAATGAACATCAAAATTCTGCCGCTCAAATGACCCTGTGATAGTGTCATTCGTACAGTATTTGTATGTTGTTGATACATAATTCATAATGTATATAGGAAGTTGAGGGTTTTATGCAGATGATACAAAGCGAACCACTACATTGGTGATGAAGAAAGTGTCAAAAATGTGATGGCATTTAGATTATAGTTTTAGACATTACAGTGCAATGCCATTTGCTTCATGAAATATACAAGCAATGCCTATTTGTGATTGCTGCCAAAATAGCCATTTTCATCCTAAGAGCTCAGTGTGGCCTGCCTGTTTATCTAATCAAATAGTCTTCAAACATAGATGCTTAAATATCAGTTTTAGCTTTTTATATGCAATTCTTATCCCAGGATAATCATTGTTTTAAGCTTCTTTTCAACTATATTCAGAAATGGACTTATCAACAGCTAACAAACTTCCCTTTCACTTTGTGTCTCGCAGTGATCTGGGGAGCAGCACCTTTGGGGAAATTATGCCCTCATTCTCAAGGATGCTGGGACAGGTTTGCAGTCACTGAAAAAACATCATTTCTTCCACACTACTGCATAAAGTAAACCATTGTTCCAGATGGCCCCCAGTAATCCCAGCCACTGATAATCATATCTGCTTTTACTTGCCTAGCTCTGTTCTTGGGTATGCCTCTTGGTCACACTAAACTGTGACAGAATGTTGGGACCTGGCTTTTAAATACTTAGATAAGCAATTTTAAGCCTCAAATAAAATAAGTGAAAACAAGCCAGGCTCACAGATCCTTATGGTATTTTATGGATATTTTATGGGTCTAGCAGTATTTTGTTTCAAAACATAGTATCAAATCCAAATGAGCAATTCATTTTGATAATACTAACATTCCAACATTTACATTCATTATAAAATAGGCAATATGAGTCATTAAAACACATCTCAGTCACTTTTATTTATCAGTGGAAGTGCTATCATGAAGAGATCTTCCATGGGTTGTGCTGAAAGACTCTGCCGACAGAATGAGTTTCCTTCAGTGCAAAGGTGTCTTCCACTGATAAAAGGACTCCTTCCATAATATGAAGGGCAGGGAAAACCTTTGGCTCCATCCCTTCATGTCTAGTGTACCTCCTAGGTAGCCAGACCAAGATATTTCTACTAATATCAAAATGGTTCTTTGGGACTAGGATTTAACACTGGCTCTCTTTTCAAAACCTGCCCTTCTTCCCTCTCTGGAGTAAATTCCCCCACAGATTCCCCTCGCTTGCTTTAACCAGTGTTTCTTTTCTGGGGTACACAGGGGTACACATACCCCTAAACGTTTTGTGAATCCAAGTTTGGCCACATTGAGTGCCAGTATTTCAATATGAGTAGGAAAATGAGAGTAGACCTAAACATTATTTTAGACAAAAGCGCTGGCTTTAACCATGGTTTAACTTGACTTGTGACAATAACTATGGTCAGTGTTAACCAGGGTTCCATCTTAATTATCATTTGAATCCATGGTTTGAAGTGGGATTTATACAATCAAGCTAAGAGATAAAACGATAAAACAACAGCATCCAAGTATATTTAACAAGAACTACAATGGCAGCAATAGAAATCCTTCCATTTTCTCCGCACATTGAAATGGCATGTGCACTGCATTCTTTGAGGCTTCACGGACAGGAGCGCAGTGGTATTAAATGTTCAGCCTTTCTGCTTGCATGGTGTGTGGCTGTGAGAGTTTGAGAACAGAATCTGGAGCCTTTCTTCATCTCTCTTCTGAATTGTCTTTCTTTGATGCTTATGAGCTGACCTCATAAAGAGTGAGGAATGGAAAGGATTATACAGCATGACAATGAACAGCAAGGCAAGCCCACTGCAAATAAAAGCACAGTGAATATTTTGTACATGATACAAATAGACCCTGACACTTTTGGAATATTTTAAGTTCTGTCTATCATTCAGACTGTTGCCTTGTCTGCTCGCTCTTGTAAATAAGGAAGCCAGTGGTCTTGCCACATCTTTGCCTTGCGGTTTCTTTCTGATTCTGGAATGGCATATTTGGATGTGTGCAGATGGGGTGGGAGGGGAAACAATAAATTCATTCCTTTGTATTTGATAAGCTTCAGAAGATGAACTCTTCTGCAGGTTATTTCAGTAGATATTACCACAATCAAAACACAATTTTCTTTTGTGACAGTTATTACATTTCTGTGTCCCAAACAAAAATATCTTGCCATGGCATATCATTTTAATTTCCTCTTGTGTTCATAAATCAAGGTTTTTTTGTTTTCAAAAGCCTGCTATTTGCTATCTGAACGTATTTTTTTATGTTCAATGTGACTAATTTTTCATAGAGAGCTATGCGATACTTCTAACCCTCATGTAATAATAAAATGAACTGAACGATTTCTGTGCAATTGCAGTCAAAGTTGTGGACTGTAAATAAGCTTTTGCTGAAACTTCTGGGCCAAAATGAAAGTGGAGTAGGGTGTCCTGCGCTGTTTTTGTTTTTACATAAAAGCAGCAGTTGGGTGGATCAACATTGATTCAGTGTTACAGCCTGTTTAACCCTTGGCCTCCCTCTGCTTTACCAGTTCCCACTGAAACCACGATTAGCCTTGCTGCAGGGTGAAAATATATAGGCAATTATATCATTTAGACCACAAAAACTTCATAACCCACCTACTTTCAGCAACCAGGAATGTCAAAACCAGGCATTGGAGAGACCTGTCAGGAGCAGGCATGGACCAATGGTACCAAGCAGTATGGGAAACCGCCTTACTAGTAAAACTAACCAACAAGCTGAAACTGGCACAGGGACAAATAGAAGAGGATGCCTTCACCCCGGTATGGTTCCCCTTTATCACACATGCAGCTCAACAAGATAATGACCAAAAAAAATCACAAATTAACAACTACGCCCTTGGCCAACCCAAATCTCTCTCACCATCAAAAGAACACAAGCGAATAAAGGAGTACCAATACAAACAAAGCTGACATCAAGCCCTACATATATTAAGCAAAACAGAGACATCGTCACCTATTCTCACCCCCCATCCACCCCCTATCTACCTCGTTTTCCCTCTTTCTTCTTAGTGTCTTAACAAATGAAACTGATTTGCAAAAATGATACATGTTAAAATACGAGTGACGCTGCACATACCTTTGTAATTCAAGAAATCACACACACACACACACACAAACACACACACACACACACACACACACACACACACATATATATATATATATATATATATATATATATATATATATGCAATTATATTTTTCCACATTACAAGCTTTGATGGGAAAAGGAATAAGACTGGGAAAAAGATGGAAAAAAGATGAACACACCTGTGATGAATGCAGCTCATGATTGGAGGAGGAATGTGTAGAGACCAAGGCAGCAGTACCAATTTTAAGAAGTATTTATTAATGCCATTTATTCAAGACATCTCATCCATATAGCACATCCACACATCCTTGGCAGGAATGTAGTTTGATTGTTGCTCTAACAAAGTGTCCAGCTTAGTAGTTCAGAGAAGTGGTGGAATGGAGCAAGTAGGATCTCCATTCTGCCCCTTGGGGGTGCTGCAGAGGTCGCAACCCAAAGGAGGAGGATCTCCAGATATTTACACTCTCAGCTGAGTCTTCTGATTATGTGGCACAGTAGTCTCTGGATTGCAAGACTAACTTGGAAAGTTTTCAGGATCGCAAGACCCTTGCATAATCTTTCCAACCTGCATCTGAATGCCTCTAGTAGGTCTCAGGACTGAAAGACCTTTCCTGCCCCTGGCTAATGTCTCCGAGGTTTTTAGGATCTAGCCACATGGACACTGCTGTCCTGAAATGTGCAAGTTCCTTTCCCAATGAAGGTTGCTTTCCCTTAGTCTGATTTTTTTGCTTGAAATGTATTCCTGTTTGCAGCCGCTGGTCCCTCGATCTTGCTTTTCCTGTTCTGCCAACCCTGCCAACCCACCTTTCCAAAGGTCCACTCACCGTTCTCTCATTCATGTGAGTTATAATTGATTACATTGCACATGGTAATAATAGCAGTATACGAGAGTATATTCACAAAATCTTCAGATGAATTTTTGCAAAATAATACCTGACTTAATTTTGGTGTGTGGTGCCCTGCCACAGTGCCACTACTCCTGTCCAATTAGGATCCTTCTGAGCCTGCCTTTGGAAATGAAAATGTTGGAAAGGTTTGTAAAAGTCATTTTAAAAAAACCTCAGGAAATAAAGCTTTGCTTTGTTGTGCAAGCTCAAGCAAATATTCCAACAATAAAAGCCAATGTTATTTGCTCTCAGAATGCACAGCAGCTAACTCAAGTTAATTTATTGCCCAATGATGGGTGTAAGCAATGATCTTGTCCTCTCTACAAGAGGTATAAACTGACTTTATTAGATTAATAGAGTCTTGAGGAATTTATATTCACTTTCCCCAACAGCATTTCTGTCACGATGACTGGCCTATGTATCCCTTATCTGAGATCAGCTTCTCTAATGTATAACTGAAGAGCATGCTGCGGAATCTTCTAAGTGGCTTTTCTGTAAATGCGTTATACTTCCAAAGGTAATGATTTCCACACCACTGCAGAATACATTTATAAAACTAATCTGTTGAAGGACTAGAAGCTAGTGAATTGAATACCAAGAAGAGTGGTTAGTCTCCTAGTTATTCCTGTGCCTCGGCGCTATGTATTATTAATGCCAAAGTTGTCATGCCTGTAAAAAGAAATAGACTTCCATTTGAACCACTCATTTGAACCAGAAGGCATTTATTTGTTCCACTGATGGTGAATAGCAAGCAGATCTCTGTGATGTCGATCAAGTACAACATGATCTGCATCTGGCATAATCCTGGAGATCCTTTATCCTCTATCTCCAGAGGAAAGAACAATACTCTGTACCATAATGTTAATTTATTTTAGCTCGACTGTGACTGCACTGCATACAAAACATCTCATGAAGTAGGCTCCTTCCTCCTCGTATCTGATGAAGGCGGCTCTTGCTTCTTGGGATGAAGTAGTCTCTTGTTTATGAACATTCATGCAATGGTCAGTTTGTTAGTCGAAGATGTCACAAGACTGGTACTTTTTGGTGCATGCAGAACAAGAGCATCTCTATGATGAGAAACTGTGCTTCATGGAGTGCTCTTGAAGACAAGGAAGGACAAATATGACATACTAGCACAAATACACCTATTCTTTCTCTCTCTCTCTTTCTCCAGACAAATGTTGCCTTTCATTTTTGTACCAGTGATTTATTTATCTTTTGCTAATCATAATAAGTGATATCTAATTGGTGTTCCTCCAGTGGCAGAAGACATGTGTCCTTAGAATGAAGAGGGGGTTAATTTTTGGTGAGTCTCCTTCATACCTGCAACCACTAATAATAATAATAATAATAATAGTTGTTATTATTATTATTTATTTATTTATACCCCGCCCATCTGGCTGGGTTTCCCCAGCCACTCTGGGTGGCTTCCAACAAAGATTAAAAATAAATTAAAACATCAGTCATTAAAAACTTCCCTAAACAGGGCTGCCTTCAGATGTCTTCTAAAAGTTGGATCGTTGTTTATTTCCTTGACATCTGATGGGAGGGCAGTCCACAGGGCAGGTGCCACTACTGAGAAGGTCCTCTCTGCCTGGTTCCCTGTAGCTTCACTTCTTACAGTGAGGGAACCGCCAGAAGGCCCTTAGAGCTGGACCTCAGTGTCCGGGCCAAACAATGGGGGTGGAGATGCTCTTTCAGGTATACTGGGCCGAGGCCGTTTAGGGCTTTAAAGGTCAGGACCAACACTTTGAATTGTGCTCGGAAACGTACTGGGAACCAATGAAGGTCTTTCAGGACAGTGTCTTGACAGCCTCTCAAAAGTCACTACCCCAAAAACTGCTGCAGATGGCTGGGTAACCCTCAGCACATATGGGGGGAGGAATGCAGCAGGAGGAAGATTCACCCCAAAATTATCTACCTTCCCAACATGCTGGTGGATGCCTTCAGTTAGCAGAAGGACATATGAGGCTTATCCCAAGTCAGACTATTGGTCCATTAAGCTCAATATTGTCTACTAGGGTGATGACTTTTTTACAACCTCATTTCCCTGTATCATAATTTGATGAGCTTTCATTAAAGATCAGATAAAATCTTACTTTCAAAGAGATTTGATTTTTAAAAAACCTCACGCGGAAAATGATTTGAAAAAATTTATTTATCAGTTTTTTGACAATTTTTGAAGTCACTGTAAGCAGATATAAAATTGAACCCAAGCTTTAGAATCACATATATACAACATTATATAGGGTCATCAAACACACAAGGAAGCTTTTTTTAGCTGCAGTAACAGTATGTTGTTGTTGTTGTTGTTTAGTCGTTTAGTCGTGTCCGACTCTTCGTGACCCCATGGACCATAGCACGCCAGGCACTCCTGTCTTCCACTGCCTCCCGCAGTTTGGTCAAACTCATGTTCGTAGCTTTGAGAACACTGTCCAACCATCTCGTCCTCTGTCGTCCCCTTCTCCTTGTGCCCTCAATCTTTCCCAACATCAGGGTCTTTTCCAAGGATTCTTCTCTTCTCATGAGGTGGCCAAAGTATTGGAGCCTCAGCTTCACGATCTGTCCTTCCAGGGAGCACTCAGGGCTGATTTCCTTAAGAATGGATAGGTTTGATCTTCTTGCAGTCCATGGGACTCTCAAGAGTCTCCTCCAGCACCACAATTCAAAAGCATCAATTCTTCGGCGATCAGCCTTCTTTATGGTCCAGCTCTCACTTCCATACATCACTACTGGCAAAACCATAGCTTTAACTATACGGACCTTTGTCGGCAAGGTGATGTCTCTGCTTTTTAAGATGCTGTCTAGGTTTGTCATTGCTTTTCTCCCAAGAAGCAGGCGTCTTTTAATTTCGTGACTGCTGTCACCATCTGCAGTGATCAAGGAGCCCAAGAAGGTGAAATCTCTCACTGCCTCCATTTCTTCCCCTTCTATTTGCCAGGAGGTGATGGGACCAGTGGCCATGATCTTGGTTTTTTAGATGTTGAGCTTCAGACCATATTTTGCGCTCTCCTCTTTCACCCTCATTAAAAGGTTCTTTAATTCCTCCTCGCTTTCTCGGGCTCTCCCTCCCCCTGGAAAGGCTCTGTTTTGAGCCCCCGAGAGCGGCGGGATCGGAGCTGCGACGCGACAGACAAAGACCGCTAACTTCAAAGCGCGACGCTGCGAAACCGCGAGGCACAGCGACCAATTCTCCCAAGATTTGGATCAAAATTGTAAGTTTGGACTTTGATTTGGATTTAAATTTGGACAATTGGCGAAGGGATGAGACTTAAAAAACGGGAGTCAGTCTCTACCCATTGACGAGCTGGAGGCAGTGCTTTAGCCCAAAGCCAGAGAAAAGGATACAGAGTTTTAAAATCCCCAAGGAAAAACTATAACTTCCCCACCTAAGGCAGGGCTAAGGGGGGAAGAGTGGAACAATATTGACCCTGCAAAAGCAATTGAATCACGTGGGAGAAACCCCTTCTCAACCCGGGACTCGGCACCCCAGGAGATTCAGCAAAATTTTTATGAAAGGAAAGGTTGACAGCTGTCAACAATAAAGTTAAAACTGAAGTGAAAAAAGTGAAAAAAGAAGAGATTAATTGATGGGATTTTAAGAACTGTGAAAATTACTTTTCAGCCATGTTGGATTTGCTTTTGTTTTTTTTGTTTTTTGGAGTGGGACTTTTGAATCTCCATTGCTCTTTGTCTTCTAATCTCCCTGCTGCCCTTGAGTGAGAAAGAATGTCAACATCCGGAACATCTGTTTTCCAGAGGACAGTGTTAAAATTGCTTGGAAATCTTATAGATGGGCAACAACAGCTTAGAGCTCAGCTAAGAGACGTTAGAGAACAGTGTCAGGAACTGAATAAAACTTTGCAGAATGAGATCAACAATGGAAAATTAATTCCTGAAGACAGAAGGCAAGAATATACAGAAGAAGAAGGAAATACCCAACAAGGAGAAGAGAAGGACCAGGACTTCATGGATAGTTCTGACCCTCTGGAATGGGAAAAACAAGAACTGGAATTGATTTCATGGGAAATGTGGGAAAATGTGAATAGGCAAGGAAAAGAGTGTGGGAAAATGGAGGGACAGAGGGAGGGGAAGGCTGGTGCATGGGTGGTAAAATGGGAAAGAATGGGAGTGGGATGAAAAAAAAAATTGAATTAAAAGTAAGGCAGGAAAAAAATGGATATGGATTTTGGTTTATATTAAGGAATATGAACTTGGATTATAATTTGGAATTGCTGTATTAAATGGGGGAAAGGGTCTGGGGTGGAGGAGGTGGTAGTAAATATTTAAGGATAGAAGAAAGTTTATGAATTAGGAAGGATTAAATCTAGGAAAATTTCTTGGAGGAAGACTAGGCTAGGGAGAAAAAATATGAGGTTGATTTTAAAAAAAAAATGTTTCTTTGAAGGATATAAGTTGAAATTAGGGCATATGAATGGTTTGTCTAGATAAATAGCTTGGGGGCTTGCTCTCCCTTTCTTCCCCGCTGTCCTGGGGCCTCTTGGTGGCAGAGAGAGGTTCTGGGGGCGGGAGGGGGGGAGCGATAAACCAAGCTATAAAAGGGAACATCTTTAACTGCTCGTCGCCCATGGGCCTACTTGTGGCAGGGGGGGCACTGTGGGTTGGAGGGGTGGGAGAAGATGGATTTTATGTTAATTGAAATAAGAGGTAATGTGAAATGATAATGATATGCTGTATGAATTTAGGTTTAAAGACTATGAGCTGAATTGCTACAATGAAATTGCTATGATTGAGTAGGAGAAGATATGAAAATCAATGGGGAAGGATGAGGGGAAGTCACAAAAACAATGTTAACTAAAAGAGGATGAATATGTTTTGTTTTATTTTGTAAAATCAATAAAAATTATATTTAATTCCTCCTCGCTTTCTGCCATCAAGGTTGTGTCATCTGCATATCTGAGGTAACAGTATAGACGCCGCTAGAGGACGATGTTTTGCTAACTCTCCTGTAGGTTCTTTTCCCAGCATGTCCGGCAGGGTCTGCTGGATGAGTTTTGAGGTCCCAAAGCGGGGCTTTTACCTTGCGCAGGTGTGACATTTGTATACCCTATGTTGCTAAGAACACTCCCCATTGTGGAATGTGGTGTTGTGTCCAAATTTGATAAGAAATATATATAGAATTGTTAATACAATTTTATGAAATGCTAAAACAGCATACAAAAAAATTAAAAACGGTTTGTGCGTAACCTTTTTAAATATTTCAATGGAATATACCTCATTTTAGTCATTAATAGGCAAAAGCTCATCCATTTGTGCTACAGGAAATAATTTTTGAGGGAAAAAAATGAAAAAGTCATCACCCTATTGTCTACACTGACTGACAGCAGCTCTCCATTTTTCAGATAGGGGACTTTTCCAGCTCCACCTGGTGAAGCCAGAGGTTGAGCCTAGGACCTTCTATATACAGAGCAGATGAGCACCAGCCCTTCCTAACTGAATACAATACAGTTCCATTTGGTTTTTGAAAAACCACAGTCTCTGTCTACTGAGGCAGGTGCTGATTCAATATGATATTGTGGTTATAGAGTATACTAGATTGTGTATATTCGCTGTAATTTGGGCTGGGGGGAGCAGCTTCGTTTCAAAACTGGAGTGGATGTTCTATCAGGAATGCTTAGTGGTGTGCCAAATTGAACTGAAATGATATTTGTTGCAAGTTTTCACAATTCAGGTAACTTAACAGGCCAGCAACAATCCTTTGAATGGGTAGCTCTTCCTAGCTTCGGGCATCTGTTGTATGCCAGCTCTGTGTGAGAGAAGCTGCATTCAAATGAGAGAATGTACATTTAAAAGTGCTTGCAAACTGAAACATGGCCAAATCCAATAAATCAAATATTTTCTAAAATGAAAAAAAGTATAATAACCCATAACTATCAAAATTGGCTTCATTCCTTCCATCCAATATGAAAAAACATTAGCAATAATTTTTTCTTAAAATTATTTGGCAAATGCTTGCTTGTAGCAGTCAACATTTCAAATCAGAAAAGGCTCATCAGCCAGAGCGGAGCCAAAAGTTCAGAAATTCAGTGGTGGATGTTGGCTGGGGGGGGGGGGTGCGGATTTCACAAAATCACACCCTGTCACTGCCTTTTATGGCTACTGCCTTTTTCATGGCCCCAGCTGGCAGAGATCATGTTCCTGGGAGTCTCAACTGCTCTTGGGCACCATCTTACCCAACAGACTCTTTAGGAGAATGCCACATCTTCGTGCGGCATTGTCATGAAGTGGGGGGGGCGGGGCAGGCATCTCTGTGGAGTGGATTTAGGGGGAGCATTCAAAGAGGAAAGTCACTGAATACTGCCTCCCTGAAAACTGGTGGATTCTGATGGATAGGAGTAGGCACCCCCTCATATAAATGACAGCCCCAAAAGAAAATGGTGGTAAGGGCAGGTAGCTTGTGGTTGCCCTCAAGCTCCCCCTTCGTATTCACTGGCTCTGGAAACTGTTTGATCAAGGGAAGGGGCATTTGCTTAATATTCAGGGGAAATGATGCAGTGCAGGAGATGACAAGAGCTCCAGCAAATAATAGTGAAAAATGCAAAAGTAATATGAGAAATATCAATCATGTACTTTACAGCAGCACTTTACAGCTCTTGCTATTTATATTGCATGAACACTCACAGGAAACCAAAGCCAGGAAGAAGGAACACAGGAAATGGAGGAAAGCTGTGGAATCCCTACTATGGATCCTGAGACAATACCACATAAAGCAAAGAATCTAATAACTGGAAATATTAAATGTATGTGGATCTATAGATATACATTTCATATTAATCTATGAAAGCTGGTCTCTCTTTTTTCCTAAATTAAATATGAAATGAAATAAATGAAAGCTAGAAGAAAACTTATATTACCAAGGGAGCAGAAACTTTCATGGCTTAGCACGAATGAGCAAACATGGCAATGATGATTTTTTAACTGCCTGGGTTAGGAAAGACTACTATGTGGGAAATAAACAGACATGGGTAAATTATTACACTATGAAACAGTATGGGGCCCCCTGCATTACTTCTGTCTTGCATCAGAAAGTGTGTCTCTAACATAGTAAAAAATCTGTCACACATTGAGCCTGGATTTGAAACCATGTTCTTGTGAGTCTTTTTGTTCCCCTTAACAAATGTGAACTTTGAAGAACCTTTTGGATTCAGTCTTCACCAGTAATAAGACTGGACACTATTTTTGGGTGGCATGTTTTTTTTTATAAAAATCCATTGACACACAACAGGGCATTGCAGTACTGAAACAAGAGAGGACCCCCATTTAGCATCCCAAGTTGAAGGACATCAGGCAACCATTATGGTAGTATAAGCACATTAGCATTCTTGAACTAGAGGGACGAGCCCTTTAGGCTCGATTGGCGGTAGGCATTGGATTATCTCTGAAAGGTTACAGGTGGGGGGGGGGAGGTTGCTACCATCACCTCCCCCAAAATGCTGGAGGGTACTCCCTTAAGGAGTCTGGGGGCGTGGCCATGTCCGAAGCCATGGTAGGTGAGGGCCTAAGGCATGCCCCCTAGTGGTGGCCCCAGGGTGAGTTCCTAGTTGATCGGCATCGCAGGGCTCACCCAACGGTGGTTAACCCTTCACAGACTGCCAGCAGAGCGGGCTGGAGTCGGATATAGACGGTTGGATTCAATGCCTAAGCCAATACCTCTCTACACCCGTAATCAATAAAGTTGTGGCCTTTTATGCCCATTAACCTTATGCAATGTCTCCTGTGTCTTTATTTATTCCGGGAGGGCTCGGGGTATCACCACGCAATAGCATTCTTGAACTAGAGGGAGCAGGGACCTGTTTCATCATAAAATAGCTTCCTATGTGTCTCTAGAAAATGATAATGTTTCTGGTAGCCACATGGTTATTTATGCCAACATGCCATCTACCAACCAGTAAACGTTTTTACCAGTAATCACCAATCCTTCACCTAGAGAAATGTCATTTCCCCTAATCTTAGATGCATGTGGGGTGCCTCTAACCAGCCATTAAATTCACCCAAGAAACATTTGAACCAGAGACACTTCCTGATTTGCAACTGAAATCTGATCTACTCATGCAGGAGAATGAGATGAGGGAATCATGAAATGAAAGACTTGAGCATCTCTGGGTGCTGGTGCAGGAGACCATTTCTGAATAGTATAGCAACAACAAAATCTTACCAATAAATACATTTGTATTTATGAATACAATGTACAGTATACTGTAAATCATTTGACTCAATACACAACATATACCCTGCACAAACGTATACACATTGTATTATTTATTCTTGTGAGCATCTTCTTGCCGCAAAAGGCATTACTCTGGGGAAGAGGGAAGGCTGGGTCCCCCACTTTCACCTTCAAACTGATGGGCCTTGGAAAGAAACCCTCACCCTTAATCTTCAAAGTCCTGGGACATTCAGGAACAAACCATGAACAGTCCTTGGTGTAGTGGTTTATTCTCAGTCCCTCAGGCTTCTAGTCCAGCTATTCAGTACAGTAGTACCTCGGGTTACGAACACGATCCGTTCCGGATCGCGGTTCGTAACCCGAAAAGGTCGCAAACTGAGCGCTGCTTCTGCGCATGCGCGGGACGCACGCGCGCCGAAAACACTTCCGGGTTTGCGGAGTTCGTAACCCGAAGTGTTCGCAACCCGAGCGGGTCGTAAACCGAGGTACGACTGTACTAGCTTCCTAGTTCAATGTTGTTGTTTTTCTATAGCAGAATATCAGGGATAGTAAATCCACCCATCCCTGCTACAGTGGTACATTCTAACATGCTACCTCGGGACTCACTATCTCAAGGGTAGCCAATCTGGTGTCATACAGCTGCTGATGGACTATAATTCCCATCACCTCTGACCATCGGCGTAAGGCTGATTGGAACTGGCTACCCCTGCACTACCTCATTCTCAATTCATTCTGCTGTGAGTTTCGGCTGTGTTCTGGTCGATTGGCCACTAGCTATAATAATAATAATAATAATAATAATAATAATAATAATAATAATAATAATAATTTATTATTTATACCCCGCCCATCTGGCTGGGTTTCCCCAGCCACTCTGGGCGGCTTACAACAGAAAAATGAAATAAAACAATTAAACATTAAAAGCCTCCCTAAACAGGGCTGCCTTCAGATGTCTTCTAAAAATCTGTTAGCTGTTTTTCTCTTTGACATCTGATGGGAGGGCGTTCCACAGGACAGGTGCCACCACCGAGAAGGCCCTCTGCCTGGTTCCCTGCAACGAGGGAACTGTCAGAAGGCCCTCGGTACTGGACCTCAGTGTCCGGGCAGAACGATGGAGGTGGAGACTCTCCTTCAGGTATACTGGACCAAGGCCATTTAGGGCTTTAAAGGTCAGCACCAACACTTTGAACTGTGCTCGGAAACATACTGGGAGCCAATGTAGATCTTTCAAGACCGGTGTTATGTGGTCTCGGCGGCCGCTCCCAGTCACCAGTCTAGCTGCCGCATTCTGGATTAGTTGTAGTTTCCAGGTCACCTTCAAAGGTAGCCCCCACATAGAGCGCATTGCAGTAGTCCAAGCGGGAGATAACCAGAGCATGCACCACTCTGGCGAGACAGTCTGCAGGCAGGTAGGGTCTCAGCCTGCATACCAGATGGAGCTGATAGACAGCTGCCCTGGACACAGAATTGACCTGCGCCTCCATGGACAGCTGTGAGTCCAGAATGACTCCCAGGCTGCGCACCTGGTCCTTCAGGGGCACAGTTACCCCATTTAGGACCAGGGAGTCCTCCACACCTGCCCGCCTCCTGTCCCCCACAAACAGTACTTCTGTCTTGTCAGGATTCAACCTCAATCTGTTAGCCGCCATGTGTGTGTTCCCCTTTTACAGACCCGTTACCCTCATACAACGGTATGTCAAAGTTTGAAGTATACAAGCCAGCTCTACTGTGGTTGGAAGACATGTTAATTGAACATTTCCTGCATCAGTACCACTTGTTTCAGGCTGGCACTGGAATACAGAGAGTTTTGTTTCTTTCTTTCCTACGGCTCTAAGCTGCTTAGTTCTTTCTCATGTTGGAATTGTATCCTCTCTGGAGAAATTGAGTAATCTCTCTTTTTGTTGTTGTTCTACAGTCCAAATCCTATTTGTGGATTGACTGTTGTTGATGTTTTTATTCTGCCCACCACCCTTTTTAACATTCACCAGACCTAACATTTGAGGTTACAAACCCTGAGACATTTGGCTTCTGATCAGTGAATACCGGCTTCATTTTTAAAGAGCTCTGCATCAATTGTTCTTTCTCTAGATATTTCCCAAGAAGCTAGATCTATAGGGTGTTTATTTTATCCTTGGTAATTCACTTTCTTTCCTTGTGATTAGGAGATGAATAGATTTTTTTCCCCAACCTGTTAAGGAAATCCATAAAGAACAATCTGACTTCTGTTGGGAAATGGCCAAAGTGACATTTTGTGAGTGATTAAGGGAAGACAGAATGTTATTCGGTTGCCAACATGGAGAAAGCCAATTCTAACAAAGCCTAAAAGAGCTAGAAGGGAAATGGTAATGAATGAGTTGGTTGTCTGTGAAGCATATTAGTGTCAGAATATCTTGCATTCTTTTAAATATTGACAAGACAGTACACCATTTGCTGTTTTATATTACAGTGTAGTGTTCAGAAAGAAAGAGGCACAAAAAACCAAGGGATGGCTAATTTTATATATGAAATGGAAGCAAACTATGAAAACAATTTCTGCCCCGAGAGAAGAGATTAGAAACAATGTCATGTGAAACTAATACTTTCTTTGGGATTTCATGAAGTACAAACCATCTGTCTTCCTCAATTTGTTTTCTTTATTTCAGATGGTAACCTATACCAACCCAAGGGCTTGGCACATTAAGAATTCAGCACCATGGGGTGGGGTAAATCAACAAGACACAATGCCCCAATTAAGAAACAAAATGCCAACTTTAGAAATGGACTTTTAACCCCAACCATTAAAAGCCAGCAAAATGTATGATGGCCTTACTTTGTGAGCATTCTCCAGGTTGCCTGCGTGATACATCTCTCTAATTACTTTTCTGATGGCTGCGAAGGTTTGCTGTATAAGTTCTTTGCTGTCTCTTTTTGTGTTAGAAATCAGATGTTTGCCTGGAATTAGAAAGATTTCCCTTTTTTTCAAAAAGAAGAGATATATTTGATAAAAATGATGCTCGCTGCTATTGGAATTCATAATTTTCATTTTGCTTTCATAATATGACAGTGGAGATTCATATTAGAATGCACTGCTTGATTTAGATCAGGAGAGATTCTAAGACAGAAAATAGATCAGAATTATAGTGTTGGAATGAAGCTCTTCCTAGAGTCGAACCCCGTGCAGGATGATAACAGAATTCTTTAGCTCAAACTTCCCAAACTGGTGGCCTCCAAGTGTTTTGGACTAACGTTCCCATCAGCCTCACTCAACAGGGCCATTATCTCATTGCATTTCATAAGAACATAGAGCATAAGAAGAGACTGCTGAACCATCTAGACCAGCATGCTGTGCTCACAGTGGGCAGCCAGTGCCTGTGAGGAGCTTGCAAGCAGGACTTGAGTGCAGCAGCACTCTCCCCACTTGCAACTCCTATTCAGAGGCATACTGCCTCCAACAGTGGAGGTAGGCGGAGCCATCATGGCTAGTAGCCACTGATAGCCATGCTCTCATTTATTGTACACCACTTAGAGGTGCTTTTAAAAAACAAACACTTTTTATGTACACCATAAACAAATAAATATAACCTCCAGAGGACACCAGGTTGTGAAGGGCTGCTATAAATTGACTGGTTTTGAATGGTTCTGTCAGGGGTTCTTGCGACTACTCTAGAGTAACGACGCTCCACATGCTTGTCTTTAAACAGTTTTTATTAGTGCAGTCTATTTACAGTGAGACAGGTGTGTAAAACATGTCCGCTCATTCCGATGCAGAATCCGGCACTGCCCCCCCCCCACGTGATCTCCTCCAACATAGGAGTCTCGGGACAGTGAATCTCCTCCCTTTCTTTCTCCTGCGTAATTCTGGAACCGGAGGAAAGGGTCTACGCTCCATGCTTTCCTTTTCTCCCTTCTCCTCCTCTCTTTCCTCCTTCTTGTGTAGCCGGGGCTCTCCCATGCTGCTGGAGCCCTGGCCCTCTCTCTCCACTTCCTGACTAGCCTCCTCAGAGCCCTCGCTTCCATCACTGCTTGGGGAGGAGCTACTTCTGATGCAAGGGGGAGGTTCTCTGTACTTTCTTCCCCTTACAGGTTCTATGGGGGGGGGGAGCTAAAAGTATTGCAACTTAGTCCTTTCCCACTTATTTGAGCACATAGAACTGTGGCTATGCAGCAAAGCCTGTAAGAAGGAGTGGGGATCAGAAACCTGGCAAATCTCTCCCTGCCACAGAGCTGTTAAAAAGACCTGTTAAAATTCCCTGCCATTCAGGAGTTACAAACCCCACTATCTATCAAATTTAATGAAAGATTCCTTGAGGGTGTTTCCTCTCCAGGAAGGCAATTACAGTTACGAAATCCAGATACATAAAAGCTTCTTTATGGGAGACAATGAGAGTTGGGTGACCTGCAAGTGTTTTGGCCTATGGTGCGTGGATCTCATCCTACCCCTAATTGACAGGCTAGACATTAGATTCCCTTTCAGGTGCAGAGGTTCTGATCTTCCGGTGTATGTATCTAGGGTGCCTTCCTTTAATTCTTGTAGCTGCACAAAGTATGAAATGAAAGAGAAGCGACAACAGTGGTACCTGTAGTTACTGTAGTTACCTGTGGACTATAAGAAAATACAATAGATATTCAGAAACTTGAAGTGGGAGGCACTGTGAGTGAGTAGCTCCCGTGTTCGAGAAATTGGCCGGTTGCCTACCCTGAATGGAGTTTTTACTCCCCCTGAAGGAGCAAGTTTGCAAGTTTGCAAGTGCCAAATCCAGCTCTGTCATTGGAGGCCCAAGTAGCCTCAGTGGCTAGAAGTACCTTTTACCAACTGTGATTGGTTTGACAGCTATGGCCATTCCTGGACCTGGAAAGCCTTGCCACAGTAGCTTGTGCACTGGTTACTTCAAGACTGGAATACTGCTTCCCTCACGCTCGATCTGGAAGCTGCAGTTAGTGCATAATGCCGCAGTGCAATTGCTGACAGGAGTGAGGCCTTGTTGGCATTTAAAACCTGTTGCTGATCTGCTATCAGGGCCAGATTTCAAGTGTTGCTATTAGTATAAACTTGGAACCAGTTTAACTACATTTTGCCCCATGTGTGCCCACTCATCTTCTTCGATTGGGGGAATTGGCACTTCTATAGGTGTTCGGCATTTGTAAGAACTTTATTGCTTAGTGTGACACAGTGCCTAAATTCTGGAACTCCCTGCCTGTTGAGATCAAGCAGGTGCCTTCACTGTGCTCTCTGTGGTGCCTGCTAAAAACATTGTTGTTTAGACAAGCCCACCAAGATGCTTGGAAAGGGTCTCTTCAGCCACAAAAGGTGCTGCAACACCCCAACAGTATGAGTTTGACTTCACCCCCAAAAGCACCCTCCTCCATTGTCTCCTGAGACAGGCAGATGCCGACAACTATTTTAACTTTCGTGTGGTTGTAATTTTTTTCTGTTTTAACTTATTTATAATAATAATTTTATTATTTATACCCTGCCCACCTGGCAGGGTATAAAAACCTTTTACCTGTTTCATCTTTTGTAAACCGCTTGGAGGTTTCATTTACGATGAAGTGGTGTATTTTATGAAATAAATAAATAAAGGTTCACATTACTGCAGTACTATTTAGGTCGTAGCTTTGTAGGAGGAATGGTGAAGTATCCAATGAGAAATTCAATATCTGAAATTAATGATAGCAGAATAACTCTATAAAGCTGAGGCTTTAAATAACAACATCAAAGTCATATCATTAGGCCTTCCCATTTCAACTAAGCCTTTTCAGTCGGGTACCTTGGGATAAACGGTATTTGCCGCATGAACCAGCGCTTGGAACAAAACGTTACCTGTGCTTTGCACAATAAAAGACTAACTTGTGCTGTGCCAAGGAATTTAATGAGCTATGACTCCAAATCCCCCATAGGGAATAGTTCTGGTTTATTGTTTATCCACAGCGCTGCCTAAGGTTCTCTATGAGTGCTTTACACAAATACTGCCATTCACGTGGAAGAGAAATCTATGCAGCTTAAATGCCAACTGTGCCTCTTTTTGCAAAATAGCAGGCTCTTCGCCAAATCTAACATTTGCTCTACTTTAGGTTTGTGTGTGTGTAATAGCCTGGCGTGCTCTGGTTCATGGGGTCACGAAGAGTCGGACACGACTAAACGACTAAACAACAAGAAGACTTCCTCAAGAGTAGACCCGCTGAAATTAACAAGCCTTTCTAATTTAGGTCCTTCAGTAGCACCTTAAAGACCAACTAAGTTATTATTTTGGTATGAGCTTTCGTGTGCATGCACAGGTATCTGACAAAGTGTGCATGCACACGAAAGCTCGTACCAAAATAATAACTTAGTTGGTCTTTAAGGTGCTACTGAAGGAATTTTTTTATTTTGCTTTGACTCAGACCAACACGGCTACCTACCTGTAATTTAGGTCCATTAGTTTCAATAGGCCTATTCTGAGCAAAACGTAAGTCATTGAGACTAAGTCATTGTTGAAAAATGTCTGCCTTTCAGTTGGCATGGGAGTTTTGTTTGTACTGTTTGACTGTACTAAGACAGATCATCCCCTCATTCACATCACACCTGGTGCTGCTGCAACCATCAGGACAGTAGCAAAAAGGTATGTGTGAACCAGTCCTTGCAGGCAGGATGCAGAATCTTTTTTAAAAAACTTTTTAAATTTATTTTCATGGTACAGAAGATAAATTGTGAGGAAACAATGTTTTTTTTTTCCAGCTCACAGGCCACATTCCCTCATTTGCAACCATTCAGGGGTTGCCAGTGGTGGGTGGGGCCAGTAGCAAGAGTGGGTGGAGCATCTGGTTTGACTCATACCTTTGCAAAGTAAAACTCAGAGGTAAAACACCCACCCATGTCTCTTTATCCTTAAGCCTGGAAGAAGCATTATCCTGGTTCAAGGATACAGTTCAGGCATTTAAGGGTGGGGCCTGGGCATAGGAGAACTCCGTTGCCCCAAAGTATAATCAACAAAATCCCACCCTGACCCCCAAATTTCGCCTCCCACAAATAACATGGAGAATTTGTGAGGCCATTTTAGCTCCTCCTTCCCAGTAGCATCTCTAAAAGTAATAAAAAAAATACTATTAGCTACTATAAAATGACTACAAACTGGTAATGTTGTTACCAGAGTTTCTGGACTAGAGATGGCCAATCTTTCGACATTAGCACTCCAGTTTATATTACAATAAGGCTATTAGTTGTGTCGTCATCATCATCATTAAATCAATAAGTTACCTCCCTACAGTAAAGTCTCAGTTGTGCTGGTAAAATTCCCTGTCAGTTCAGAGATGACCAAGATATGCCGTTTCAGACATTTCTCAAAGGTCTGTTTCAATTTCTGCCGAATCTTTGATTGAAATTGGACACCTTGCATTTAGGTCTCTTGTATTAATATAGGCAGGAACTTTGGCCTACTTTTTAAATAAGTTTCTTGAAAAATTGCAATATTAGCTCTATGTTAAAGGAGCTTTATTGCCTGAATTCTTAAAGTGAACAAGCTCATCCCTTCTTTTATTTTATTGTTTGTTTCTTATGGTTTTCACACTTACAACCCTGTTGGAACATCACCAATAGGGGTCCACATGGTCATTATTTTGGTTGATGAGAAGCAAAGGTAACTTTGTACAAACCCTCGATTTCTTGTTCGCTTCTCCCAAAAGGAAGCCCATGTATAATTTAAACGACCTCTTGTTTTCATTAATTATGTATCTGATGAATTGCTACTGAAGAAAAGAATCTGGACTTTTCATCTGTGACAAATCCTCATTGTTATTTTGCATATAAAAGGAAAAGGAATCCATCTCAGGACATGAGCTAAGAACATAACTGAATAAATATGGTGTCACAGAGAGTTGGAAATATAGCATGTTAAATTATAGAATTTGCTCATAGTTCTCTGTAAATGGGCCATCCCGCCTCCATTCATAAAGAGCAAGGTTGCACACAGGTATATCTGACAATATTTTTCTCACTCCAGACACTAAATGTGCATCAGTTCGGACAAGTTCAGACTTCCCTGGCCACTTTTCCTTTATAGGAAGACCCTTCTTATATTGTTGGGTCAATTTGACTGCCAAGCTTCCTATATATCAAGGCAAATCTTTTTTTCTTGAGATCTTCAGCCTGGAATTAGTAGAAGTTATGTTCAACTTCACACCAGCTTCTGCCAGGGAGGCAGAGAGAGACTTTGGTTTCTACCGCCTTTTGCTATACATCTTCTGTAGCCCTGTAATATATATATATATATATATATATATATATATATATATATATATATATATATGGGTGGTATTCAACTAACTTTTACTCAGATTGGTCCAAAGGATCAAAAAAAGATGCTCTGAAGCAGCAGAGGAGCATAAAGGAATTGACCTGCTGTTCTCTCATTTTCTCTCTCCCCATATGTAGTACATCTTATCCCTTTCAGCAGGTTGGGCAATTCCTACTTTGAAGGAGAGGGACTATAGTCACGGGTTCCTGAGCTTGCGCCCTTAAGCCACAAATAATTATAGGGATGAACCTGCAGGTAGGTGCCCTTCTACCAGCTCAGAATATTTCTCCATCTTGCACAGTATTGTCTGACTGGCAGCAATCTTTCCCATCACCTGCTTGAGCTGGCGATCCTGCTTGAGGTGGACTTCAGACTCAAATGGTCTGAGGACACATGGTGCAGCCACCTTGCTGAAGCTGAGCAGGCCTGGTCAGGATCTGAATGGGGGTCCATCTGAATGAGAGGCCATCTGAGAACCCCATCTATCACGGCGTCCATAGACTGGCTGGATGCAGAGGAGAGATGGAAGGCACCAGCCAGGGAGCCCCCTAGGGAACTCCCAAGGGAAGAATGCTCTGAGCCAGGGGATTGGTGTGTGGTGGGGGTGACAATGAGCAGTCAAAGGGAGAAGAGGGAGCACACTGGGAGGATGAGGTTCAGGAGCAACAGGGTTTAATGAGCAGGAAGAGGCTGTGGCAGAGAGCTGTGCAGACTCTGAAGCTGAGTGTAGGCAGGCTGTGGAAGAAGTCAGGGAGTCTTCCCCTCCTGCTTGCAACCAGCTCCCCTCCCCCCTGGTGTCCCACAACATGCTGAGAAATGCAGAGGGAAGAGCAACAAGAGACTAGCAGGCGAAGCCTTAGGTTACTGGGGAAAGAATCAAGGGAGGAACCTTAGAGAGCTTAGAGGGCTGAGGGAAGGTGGGGACTTTTAGTCCTCACAGCTGCTTCATTAGGCAAGACCACCTGGAATGAGTTGCTGTGGCCACTAGGCCTGAGCTGTGGCTTGTTGCCTTGAATAAAGAGTAAACTTCACTGGCTTCAGGGAATTTATTGTTTTATTGCCAACGTACACCTGACTCCAACCCTGACACAGGGACAGGGCTGTAGCTCAGTGGTAGAACGTCTGCTTTGCATGCTGAAGGTTCTAGGTTCAATCCCCACATCTCTGGATCTTAGCTGCCAAGTATCCCATTTTTCGCAGGAAACCCCCGGATTTTAATCCATTTCCCGCTGTTCTCCCAAATGGAGAAAAATCCCGGAAATCCCCTGGATTTCCTACCTGCCAGGGAGCTTTCATTTTGGGTGCTGCTCTGACCATGTGTGGGCACTGGAAATAGGGCAGAGCGGCACTGGAAGTCGCTGCTACGCATGCCCGGCGGCCATCTTGGTGGTGGCCGCCGGGCATGCGTAGAAGCGACTTCCGGTGTTTCTCTGCCATATTTCCGGTGCCCACGCATGGTCAGAGCAGCCCCAGAAGTTGCTTCTGCGCAACTTACGGTGCCGTGCTGCTGCTGTTTCCACATTTTCAGCAGGAGACTTGGCAGGTATGCTCTGGATAGGGCTGGGAATGCCCCCTGCCTGAATTCTTTGGGAGATCTATTGCCATTCAATGTGCACAATAAGGAGCTACAATAGATGAACCAATGGTCTGGCTAAACACAAGGCAGCTTCCTACGTTCCTTGATACAAAGGATTGAACCTTGGACCTTCTGAATGCATGCCTTTGCTCTACCCTGGGGAGATGTTCCATTCCCAAGGTGGGGGAGTTGAGACAGGGAGTGTAAAAGAAGGTGCGAAATAACTCCTTTTGCTGCACATCTTGTCAAGAACATGCACACTTCTCTGTCTGAATGTTAAAGCACTGTGGGTTTTGTCTCAGGTTGGGAACAGTCTATGTTTATTTATGAGAGTGGTTATATGTAAATATTTCACAAGGCTGTGCCCATTGTGGCCCCTGGGATCAGTCAGCCCCTTCAGCATGGATTATGTCCCTTTGCCATGCAAACAGCTGGAGTTCTTCAGTTAACTAAGATTTGTGGATGAACACTAGAAGGGCAAATGCCTCCTGTAGGTTCTCTTTGAGTGTGCTTTTCTTTTTTAAGCTTTCAAAATGCATCTGTTGACAAGATATAAAAGGCACCTTTCTCCTCCTTTGATGCGCAGATTTCTGAGGAAGAATGTATTCAACTTGGAATCACAAGAGACAAGATTTCTGTGATTTCCCCAAACGGAGGAGGAGCAGGTGTTAGATTAACAGCACATATCACAACGAGATGAGAGGATTCGTATCCACTCATGGATCCTGCAACGTGGAACTGTGAGCACCACTGAATAACAATGAGAAAATTAGACTCTGAAAAGCACCACTAAGAGTGCTAGGTGCTATCTCAGTAGGCATAAAACTGGAGGTGTTCTGCTGCAAGGTTAATTTTAGAAAGAAAGTGATTAGCACTGAACTATTCCCTCCCCCCCAAAAAATAATGGGCACAGTGGATTCATAATTAGTTTCAGTTCAAGACAGATTACATATTAGTGCAGTCCATGTTTTGGCTGCTAATCTCCATATTTCTCCTCGGAGAACCTGGACTCAGAAGATTTCAGCTGTAGCACAAACAAGTGAGCTGCATAGGAATACCATCTCTCGCTTTCCCCTGCAATAAATTTTAGACTCTTGTTCGAAATCAAGTTTCTAGCCCGCATTGCTATAAACTCAGTGGCAGAGCACATGCCTTGCATCCCAAAGGTTCCAGGTTAAATAAATCTCTGGCACTTCTAGGCAGGGCTGGGAAAATCTCCTGGCTACAACCCTGAAACGCTTCTACCAGTTGTAGGTGTTAATAAGCTAGAGGAGGCAAGGGACTGACAAAGAACAAGGCAATGATTCCTCAAAAAAAAAAAGCCCCCTTGAGTTAGTACTCCTACACACATAAGTGCATACCATCCATTCAAATGTCTTGCCCACATTTAGTGCATAACATAGCTTTAACATTTCCCTCCCAACAGCATCTCAATCAGTGCAAGAGGATGGCACCATTTATGCCATTTTCCTAATGCTTCACCATCCTACCTCTGCTAAAGTAATGGATCAGCCATTGCTCTTCAAGTTAATACACTGTGTTTTGTTTCTCTCACTGTTTGGTTGACCCTAAATCACCATAGCTGCCAGGTTTTCCCTTTTCTCGCGAGGAAGCCTATTCAGCATACAGGAAAATCCCTTAAAATAAGGGATAACTTGGCAGCTATGTAAATCACTACATTCTGGCTACCAGACAAGAGGCTCTGCTTCTGGTTCAGCACTCCTTCTGGATTATGGGAGCCCCCCCCCTTTAATCTTCTGCAATTAATTTGAGCAGCCACAGCCCTGCCATCATGCCTGCTACAAGCAAGCAGTTTCCTAGACAAATTACATAATTTGGGTCACTTCTAAAGGACCTGTTCATTGTGATTTGTTCGCACAAAGTTTGTGGGGATGTTAAAGTGTCTCCTCTTTCTTGAGCATTCATTCATTTCTGGAGAGGTTATATGATGTTGCATCAAATGAGTGCTATCCCACACTTTCCCATCCTTTTCCCCTCTTCCCCCCCCCTTTTTGTAAAAAATCCAATTCTGGGGATGGGATGGGTTTGCTGCACAAGAGTGTCAAATCAGCTTTAATTGTTTAGCCTAGTTTTTCCAGGATGTGATTGAATACCACCTGCAAATAGTGATAGTCTGGAAGCACCCATAGCCATCGTTTGGACCATCACCAAGAGACCTGCTGGATCAGATCAGAAGTCTATCTAGTCCAGCATCCTGTTCTCATGGTGGCCAACCAGATGCTCATAGGAAGTCTGCAACCAGGACATGAGCTCTCACTTGTAATTCCCAGCAACTGGTATTTTTAGAGGTCTGTTGTCTCTGTTACTGGAGACATATAGCTGTGCTGACTAGTAGTTATTAATAGCCTAATCTGCCATGACTTTCTTTAATCCCCTTTTAGAGCCTTCCAGGCAGTGCCATAGTTTAACTATTTGCTGTGTGAAGTACTTTTGCTGGTCTGCCTAGGATCTACCACCACTGAGCTTCACCGGATGACTCCAGGTTCTTGTGTTAAAGTGAACAAAGCCACTGTCTCCTGGCCAGGCATAATTATATACACTTCTATTGTGTCCTACATTACTTGCCTTTCTTCTTCTTCTTTTTGTCTTAATGGAAAAGCTTATTAAAGGAGAATTGGGCGGGGTGCTCTCTGTGCTCTGTAATTACATATTCTGCCTGTTTCCTCTGCGCTGATTATCATTATTCACCCAACAGGCTATAGTGCATAATCATTGTGAACAAAACACACAAATCCAACTGCAAGCAAGTTTCTACCGCTGATGAAATACAAATGTTGATTTTGTGGAATGAGAAACAGTAGCAGGATGGAAGCTAAAAGCAATTTCAGACTCCTCTATTACAGGAGCATCAAAATTGAAAGTAATCTGTTTTTATGTATCTGGAAGTACCTTCCACTTTGGTCTGTGTGCATTCTAGATACATGACAACTAATGCGTTTCATCGACTACTAGGTTAATATTCTCATCTAACGGCTACTTCCTAGGCAGGAAATGTACCTGCCATTAGGTTCTTTGGAAGAACTGGGTTTCCAAGATACAGAGCACTTTCTGCAAACTTTTGTGGCGCATCTCTTACATTGAGATTAATGGCAAAACCTGAATGGGCTTCAGGGCCTTAACATCAATATAGTAGAGCAAAGTTCAGTGTAGGTTCACAGGACATGATTAATAAGTCATATGTATGTATTCCATATGGATTTTTCTGACATGGTTGTACATTTACAGGTTTTCATTCTAATCTGTTTACCCCCATAGATAGTGTCATTCCATTCCTCTTTTCTTGTCAGAGATATATTCCACATTATATCTGACATAGGGCTCATCCACACCTCCATTTGCCCCACCGCTTTCACTCTAAAAAACCTGCAGTTTAATGCTGAATCAGAACAATTGGCAATTGGGTTTTCCGCAGAATCCCATTTGTTCTGATTTAGTGCTAAGGAGTAGTTTAGTGCTAAGTAGTAGTTTTCCAGGGGAAAGCAGTGGGGCAAAAGCAAAACCACTCAGACCCATGTGTAGGAAGAACAGGACGCGTAAAGAAAAAACCCTTCTCAGATTCATGATTTATAGTGAGGATGAGGGAGATGTTCGTGGTGAGTTCTGGTACCTCTTTTTCTAGCAAAACAGCACTGACTCAAATCATAACTCAAGAGGCCATATTCAGAAAGGTTTGTAAAGCAAACACAAAGCAGGGGGGTGGAAGAGACTAGTCAAATGTGTCATGAGTTTTCAAGCTGAGCATGGCAGTAGATGTCAGAGTCTTCTTCCCAGTGTGGCTCATCAGTAATAGGCAGGAAGCAGTCTGTGCATAAGAGGAGCTGTGGGAGTTCTCAAAAGTTAACAAATTGGCAAATCACTGAACCAGTCAGTCATGGAATTATTGTATCATTCTTAAAGAAAACACCTCATGATGCAAAGCATAAAAAGGTTATGAGAAGTCAGTTCAAACCAATATGCATCAAATTGGAGCTAATGTTGAGCCTGAGAGCTTAATGTATCCAATACAACCAGTTTCCGTAGCTGGGAAGCATAATACACAAAAGGTGGTGAACCAAAAAAGATGTCTGTGGAGGCAAAGGCAAAAATTCTGCAGGAGAACATCAGGCAAAGTGAAGCTAGAAATGTCAGGGGAAATGAAGGCACCATAGGCCATGCAAAGCCTTGTAATTTATTTAACACCAGAAGTATAGAAAATCAATTTATACCTTACTCCAAGTTAGTTGAGCTCCCTCTCTCCCTCTCTCTCTCTCTCTCTCTCTCTCTCTCTCTCTCAATGAGGGGGCTTTGCTGTTGGAAAGGCTTCAGCTTCTAAGTACTGTAATTTAGCTCCTGAAATGTGTGCTAATGGCAGGTGAATGGCTAGATATCCCATTCAAAGAGAATTGAAGACCCACACACATACACACATGGGGGGGGGAGCTCTATGCTTTCAGGCATCAAGCTGAGAAGTTTCCCTGAGGCACAAGTCTTCAGATCTAATAGCAAGACAGATTGATCCCCTGATTTATAAGTGCTTCAGGAGAAAGTTTCAGATCTAAAAATCAATGCTTTGAGGAGAAAGAGTTCTTGTGTGGTCAAAATAAGTAATACTATTAGGTAGGCACAGTGTAAATCTAGATAACCTTCTCCAAATCATAGCTCAAATAAAGGCATTTATGAACCAAGGGCTGGATATGAAACTTACATTCATAACTACAGATCATCAGCCTAGCCAAAAGAAAGGAAAATCTAGCACAGGGGGAGTCTTGGTCGTCGTCCGCCCAGTAGTTTAGGACTAGAAAAGTATCCCCACTGCCCACTGAATACTAAGAGAGCTGTCCAAGGTCCTGACAAGGAGGGTGGGAAGGGGCAGTACAGCTTGGTCGGACTGGTGAGGGGCTCTTCTGAGCTGCTGAGGCCAGTGGCTGATGCCTATCATCAAGTTGTTATTATTATTATTATTATTATTATTATTATTATTATTATTATTATTTATTTATTTATTTTTTACCCCGCCCATCTGGCTGGGTTTCCCCAGCCACTCTGGGTGGCTTCCAACAAAGATTTAAAATACATTAAAATGTCACACATTAAAAACTTCTTCTAAATGTCAGGTAGTTATTTATGTCTTTGACATCTGATGGGAGGGCGTTCCACAGGGCAGGTGCCACTACTGAGAAGGCCCTCTGCCTGGTTCCCTGTAGCTTTGCTTCTCACAGTGAGGGAACCGCCAGAAGGCTGGACCTCAGTGTGCGGGCAGAACGATGGGGGTGGAGACGCACCTTCAGGTATAATGGACCGAGGCCATTTAGGGTCAGAAGGTCGGTGGTTTGAATCCCTGCGAGCTCCTGTTGCTTGGTCCCAGCTCCTGCCAACCTAGCAGTTCAAAAGCACGTCAAAGTGCAATTGGATAAATAGGTACCACTCCAAGCGGGAAGGTAAACGGCATTTCCGTGTGCTGCTCTGGTTCGCCAGAAGCAGCTTTGTCATGGTGGCCACATGACCTGGAAGCTGTACGCCGGCTCCCTTGGCCAATAACGCGAGATGAGCACCGCAACCCCAGAGTCGGTCATGACTGGACATAATGGTCAGGGATCCCTTTACCTTTACCTAATAATAATAATAATAAATTTATTATTATTGATACTCCAGCTGCTTTGGGCAACTTACAGCACATATAAAAACATAGTGTGCCGCCAACCCTGACTTTCCAGATTCCAACATGAAATGTGGATATTCCTTGCCCATGGGCAGATGGTGGTGCTGATGCTCTTGCAGGAGAGGCACAAAGTGGCCAAACGAGCATCTGTGCACAAGGACCTCAGTTTGTAAAACATCCAGGGGGCACCTCAGGCCCAAGAGCACGGAAAAGAGCCAGCCTGGTGCTGCTGGAGCTTAGGGGTGGCACTGGGAGGGGTGGCACTGGGAGAGGACCGCCACTGGTTCTCCCCCCCCCCACTCAGCCCCGAAGCCAAATGCTCCCTGCTCTTGTCATTCCTTCCTGGCAGCTGGTTAAAGGGAGAGTGACACCTCCTACAACCAGGCAGGCTGCTGTAAATTTGGTTGGAGCCAGGCAAGAAGAGGCAGAAATAAATGGAAATAAAGTGAGCGTGGATGAGTCAGCAAGCCAAGCTTTTGGCCTTGCCCAGTTGCTAGGCTACCCAGTGCACATGGTGTTCTATATCTAAACAAGAAAACAAGATCCAAATGTGTGTGTGGGGGGGGGGTGCTAGCTCAATGCATGGACCAAGCAATTATTTGGTGACAAAAAAAGGAAAAGGCAGGCACAGTGAGATTTTGATGTGCCTGAAACTGAAACTTTTAAGGAACTTGAATTTTAACACCCCAGTTCACAAGATTATTCAAAATGATTTGTGTGCTCAAACAGTTTCTTTTGTATTTGAGAAAGGCAATCAAAGATTGCTGCATTGTTAATTTTTGCAATAAATTTATCAGTTTCAAGTTTTTGCTTTTCATGGGGCAGGCAGGGGTGGGGTGGGGGCAGTCATACAAGGAGTTAGTTTTGCCTAAGGGGCACTGACTACAGTTACCATCAGCCCCAGCCAGCATGGTCAATGGTCAGGGATGATGGGAGATGTAGTCCACAAAACAGTTGGCTGCCCTGACCTAGCTCATGCTTTGCATTGTGACGTGCTGGTGAGGAGGTCAGGGTGGTGCAAATGCTCCTGTGGAGCCAATCTGGTTCTCCTGAATATACTCCCTTGCTATTTGTTTTGCCCTCTCCATTAAGGCAGAGAAAGGGATCAAGAGAGCAGGGCTCCTGGGCCCTGCTGCCAGAAGTATACAAAAGGAAAGCGTTTGGCAGCACAGAAAGCCGAAGAGGTCATAATGGACATTTTCTCCACTGCTGAAAGGATGATCAATCCTTTCAGTGAGTTTCAAGATGATTCAGTGTGTTCGGGTGTTTTCACAAGTGAGGTTACAATTCATTTGCTATAGGCTGGACAGAAAGGTGAAAAGTACTGATGGAATTCTTCAACAACCATTTGCTTTCCCCTGCCCGGAAAATTTATTCTCCCATCAAAAGCCATAACCTGAAAACATACAGTGATCAAACCCAAAGAAAAGCTGTGCTTTCTGCGAAGATGTCATGTTGAAGTGTGTCGAGAAATCCATTGCAAAAGGAGGGCAACAAAGATGGCCAGTGATATAGAAAGTACGGTAAATCCTATTTTTAAAAGCTGAAGGAAGCGGCTATGTTTAACATGAAGAAGAATAGGCTGAGGGGTGACATGAGAGCATTCATGTATTTGAAGGGTTGTCACATAGAAGAGGGCAAAAATTCAGACCCTGCAAGTGTCCCCATTTTCCAGGGACAGTTGTAGATTTACAGAAGCTGTCTCAGTTTCTGATTTGATCCCAGGATGTCCCACTTTTCCTTAGGACGTCTCTATTTACACCAGAGAAATGTTGCAGAGCATGCAGTTATGTGACCCAGGAGCCAAGAAGTTAAGTAACTATACAACCTTTAGAAGACATCTGAAGGCAGCCCTGTATAGGGTTGGTTTTTTTAATGGTTAATGTTATATCATGTTTTTGTATATGTTGCAAGCTGCCTAAAGTGGCTGGGGCAGCCCAGTCAGATGGGTGGGGTATAAATATTATTATTATTATTATTATTATTATTATTATTATTATTATTATTTCCTATTTTCATTGGAGAAATGTTGGAGGGTATGAAGACTTATTTTCTGCTGGCTCAGAAAGCAGAATCCAATGTACTTTAGTTGTAGCAGATGTACATGAGGAGAAATAATGTAACAGCAAGAGCAGTTTGACAATGGAAACTTTGATGACCAGTGGGCTCTCCCTCACTGTAGATCAGAGGCTAGACATCTATCTTTTGGGGCTGCTATAGCTCTGGATTCCCTGCACTGAGCAGGGAGTTGGAATAGATAACCTAGAATTCCCCTCCAACTCTATGGTCTTATAACTTCTAGTAGGGCACAGCAAATGAAAACAAAATCTTGTATTGACTCTTTGGGATCTGTTCCATAACTCCTCCATAACTTATTAACTTTCTTTAATCTAGAAGGCTATCTTGTTAATATTCTCCCATTCCACCCCCAGCCCCCCAAAATGTTGCAACACACTATGATCACATTGCTATTACCAACAAACAACATAATGTCCTTCCAGCCGCTGGTGATCTTGGAGAAAGTTTTTCTGAACTGGTCCAAACTTTCCTGCAAAGTACAAATGGATGCCTTTGGACTTTGGCACAGATCAGTACAACTTCAAATAAGACAGAAGAGTTGCAGCCGAACAGCTGGTGGTTCCCAATCTATTAAGAGATCTGCAAAGGAACAGCAACTGCAACCTACAATTCAGATAGAAAAAGCTTCTTCCCAGTGGAGGAAGGAAGGAATGATTTCAGAAATGTGCCTTGCATATTATATGGAAAGATGTAGGACACTACTTAATAGAGAATGTTTTGTTCAGGGAACTGAGAGTAAGAACTAAGATGTTGCCATGAAGGATGGCTAAGGATATTTCTTCATGTGCTGTTGAAGAACTTCTGAAGATCAGTAGTGGACAGAATGGAAGGGCAGCATTGCTTACTAGACCTCCCTCCAGCCGAGCCACCACTGCATATCAGGAAGTGGAGAGAGGCAATGCAGTGGCGAGGTCAGCACAGTGCAAATGCACCAGTGGAGCATTTGCACCACTGCAACCTTGCCCCCACTTTGCCCCTTCCCCCTCTCCATCCTGGTGTGCAGCAGCTACCTGGCCAGGGGGAGGTCAGGTAAGTGATGCAACCCCACCACACTATATGCTATTGTTCAATATTATATTCTGGAGTTCGGATGCTGATGCTGCAGTCCTTTGCATCAGCCAGAAGCCACAATGGCCTATTGGTCTCAGTTGGTCATAGTTGCAAAACTGGGGTGCTGTTTTTAAGTGCAAAAATCACCAGTGCTACTGGACCCCAAACATCCACTAGATCAGGGGTGTCCAACCAGTAGATCGCAATCTACTGGTAGATCCCTGTTTGATCCTGGTAGATCGTGGGATCCTTATTGGTTACAAAAAGTTATGGGGGTGGAAAGCTAAAAAAAAATCTGTGCAATCCTCCCCCAAAAAAGCTCAATAACTCTGGGCAATCAACCCACCTCATGCACGCTCCTCCTCCCTCCAATGACAATGGGTAGATCACTGCTGGTTTTTTATACTGGGAGTAGATCACAGTCTCTTGGGAGTTGGACATGCCTGCACTAGATGTGATACAGTGAAGGCTTTATGTGTGATGGGCTGCTTACTGTAGTGTTTCAACACGAAGAATTCTCTGATGATCTTGGGAAAGTCATAGTATTTCCAGAATCAACATATGGTGATTTTTTTTATGCTACCTACATGGAAAAATTTTAATAGAGGGGGTCACTCATTCCTGATGCAGCCTGCTCTGCCTAGCAATGTCTTCATTTCCTGACAAGACCATGCATGCCACCAGCCAATAATGCAATATATCAACATCTCAAAGTGGCGAATTGCCATGTGCTACAGTGGAGAGCTCTCTGGTAAATAGCATTTACTCCTTTCCCTCGCCATGGCTAGTATTTAGGAGAAAACATGCTTGGCGTCACTTGGGTACTGGATAGTACAGCTCTCTATGGCAACAAGCAAAGAAACGGTTGTTGTAATAATAACAATAATAATAATAATAATAATAATAATAATAATAATAATAATAATAATTTATTATTTATACCCCGCCCATCTGGCTGGGTTTCCCCAGCCACTCTGGGTGGCTTCCAACAGAAAAATAAAACACAGTAATCTATTAAACATTAAAAGCCTCCCTGAACAGGGGAGGGACCCTGCCTTGTTGTTCAGCTACCCTGTGAGGCAGTTGTGTTTTTTGTGTTTTTATGCTGAAAACCAGCCTGTGATCCTTGGATAAAGAGTATAGAAATGTAATAATTAATAATAATAATAAAAATAGTAGTATCTCTGGTCCCATGCTGCAGAACACCCCTCCAGCAGAGATTCCATAGGCATCCCCACTTTTGACTTTCAGGATTTTTTGACTTTGACTTTTAAAAAAAACCCAAGACCTTGTTCTACTAACAGACCTATGCAGTTGTTTAAAGCATTTTTTTATTCCTCAGTTGTTTTAATGATTATTTTGTTTTATATACAGTGGTACCTCTTGTTACATCCTGTCCCCCTTACGAATGCTTTGGGTTATGTGCTCCACTAACCCGGAAGTAGATGCCCCTTGTTGCGAACTTTGCTCCGGGATGTGAGCTGAAGTCGCCTGCCAGCAGTGCGCCAGCAGCAGGAGGTGTCATTAGAGAAAGTGTGCCTCATGTTACGAGCGGTTTCCAGTTACAAACGGACCTCCGGAATGGATTAAGTTCGTAACCGGAGGTACCACTGTATATATAATACACACACACATACACACATACATAAATAGATAAACAAAATACTGTGGTGATCAATATGGGCACATATTCATATTTCTTTATGTTCTATCCTGTCTTTTGATCTGGAAGAATTCATAACAAACTAAAGTGGCTGGGTAGTGTACAATAATATGCAGTAGATTGTCCAAATCTCTGAGTTTCCTTTAAAAACAAATAAACAAACCAAGGTGCAAACTTTGAAATTACAGATAATCATTAAGCTAAATGACCAATCAAACATTAAGCAGCTGCAGTGGCCTTGGGGGGGGGGGAGAGAGAAGCCCAGAACATTAAAGTCATTAATATATTTATAAAATCATTAATATATTTGGCCATTCCATCTCAACAACCCCACCCTGAGTTGTGACTTCAAGCCTGAGATTGGAAAAGTTAGAAAAATGTGCATGTCTCTCTCTCCCTCTCTCTCCCTCTCTCTCCCTCTCTCTCCCTCTCTCCCTCTCTCCCTCTCTCTTTCTCTTTCTTTCGAGGAGGTCAGGCTATGGGAGCAGCTACTACTGATTATCTTCTGGGTTTTAGGAGCATACTTTCAATAACGTGAGGATTACAACCAAATGGGAACTGTTGATTTTCCTGGCTTTAGGAGAGGACTTTCACAGATCTTAAAGGGAAACGAGCAGAAAGGAGAGGAGTTGCTTATCCATCATAAAACAGCTGACTTAATCCATAGGCATAGCCAGTAGGAACCCAAGGAATGAGCTAACAGTAGGGTTTGGGGGTTGTTTTTCTATCATCTCTTTGGAGGTTATACAGCAGATCGGGAGAAAGGCTTCTATTTCCACAGAGATGAGAAGAAGTGGCAGCAGGGGGTCCAGCGTACAAAAGGAATGTATTTTAGACAGACGAAATGTGGCTTCATTCCATTTCTGAAAATTGGTCACACGCCAGTAACTTGAGAGAGATGATTCATTTCAGTGACCTGATTGCATTATTGACCAAGATTCCACAATGACCTAGAGAACTAAGTGCATGGATTTTTCCTCCCTTGTAAAAATGATTTGTGTGTGCCACTTTGTCAGTCTTGCTTTTAAAGCTGTGAAGGCCCGGTAATGGAGGTGCCAACAGCAATCTGACACCTTGGGATGTAGAAGTAAAAGAAAGAGTTTAAAAACTCCCAAAATTCACCTCTCCCCTTGTTTTCTCCTCTTGGGCATGAATTATGTTTTTTTTATTTAAAAAGTGTGTGTGTGTGTGTGTGTGTGTGTGTGTGTGTGTGTGTGTATAAATGTAAACTGGGCATGTGGGTTATTATCCACTTTTCTTCAAAACCGCTTCACCGATTGCGTTCAAATTTAAACACAACATCCAAAGCGAATGTCCGAAGGCTCTTATAAGGTTTTCTAAGACAGATGCCACACCTCCGCCAGGTGAAACCCAAAAAAAACCCCTGTTCCAGAACGCACCACTCAGCCGAAAGTGCATGCTCGGAAAAGAACCAGGTTACAAACCAGTGCCCTCTAGCGGCGGCTACACTGGTACTACACCTAGAGAAACTTCCCTCTCAACAGCACCTCAGCTGCCGTTTGCATACTAGGCCGAAGCCTTTATGGACTAGGCCGAATGGAGGTACTACTCGCCTGGGTGGGGGTTGGGGGTAGGAGGGGGCAGGATAGGTCAGGACACGATGGGACCAGTCACAGGGATGACCCGGGGTGGGGGGAAGAGGGGACAGGATATGTCATGGATCGGCACAGGGTGGGGGAAATCACACAGATAAGCCAGAGCAATGCGTGGCACGGCTAGCTTGTGTGTGTGTGTGTGTGTGTGTGTGTGTACGGTATATATACATATACATATAAACACATAAATGTTGCAGGCTCTTTACTTTTAAACCAGGAGTGAGGAACCTGTGGCTCTGCAGATGCTGTTGGACTTCCAACTCCCATCCTTCCTGACCTTTGGCCATGTTGACTGAGGCTGATGGGAGCTGGAATTCAACAACAGAGGGCTCTGCTTTAAACTAGGTTCAGCCACCTCTAGGGATATCATTGCTAAACTCAGCACAGGGGTTCCCGAGTCAGGGATGCAGTCTTCGTCAATGTTTGAGACCATTTTGAATCACCTTGGTGAACCCAAATGTGACTTTAGAATGACTCCACCCAATTTCTAGCAAACACACAAATTACGCTATCCATTCAAAACTCATATTTTTTTTCCTGTCTCGGTGAAACCCTGGGCAGTGCTAATAATAAATAAATGCAGTTCTCTATCTAGATACCACAAAGAAATCGCCAGATGGACATATAGCCTAACAGCTGATCATCAATCAAAAACTCTCTCCAAAGAAAATTTCATTTCTAGCTCTTACGGGTATAGTTGTCAATAAGCCTATCCAGGTTTAATTTGCCTTAAATCTTTTAAAGGACATATCAGCTGCCATCTCTCGATTCTCTGCATTTGTGCTAATGGCATCCTGCAATAATGAATTCCATAGGTTCGTTGTATCTTGTTCATTTGGGTAAGACTTGGCACCACCTTGACTGCACTCTCTAACCACATTGGCATCTTCCCCTCTCTTGTTTGTACTTCTCAAGCCAGCTAACTGTGGATTTTATCCAAGCCCTGCTCTCTCTCCCTTGCCTCTCCATCCTCTCCATTTGACTGTTAAACTGAGAAGTTAAGAGACTTTCTCAATACATGATGTCTTTCATTGTGTGTTGCCAAGAGGCAAGCCCTCTCCTTTTTACCAGATCTTGAATAAGATTTGTATCTCAACATTGCTTCTCTTGATCGTGATCTCTGCCCTTGATCACGGGCACTGTGTGCCAAAGGCTGCAGGGCATGAATTAAACAAATAAACAAATACAAGATCCAAACGGAAATTTGGCCAATATATCTCAAAGAGTAACTGAATTCATAATTATTTTCTCCTATGCTCTGGCTGCTTCATCTATTATATTTGGCCTTGATCCAGCTATATTTGTCAGCAGCTTGTCATACAAAACACCTAGCACAAGTGGTGCTTTGCAACAGGCGGTAGCCCGATAGCAGCACTATTCATATGTTCTTATTGGCAACATTGGCATACAGGTAGGCATAGCTAGCGTTGTTGCAAGCAAGCACATTCCTGTATTTAGCCATCTCACAGCACATACAGTACAAAGCAAGATGCAGAGTGCTTTTTCAGAACCTATTTTGTTTCATCTCACAAATATTTCCTCCCCCTTGTCAGGACGAGAAGTTGCCAGAGTGAACAAGACAGAATTAAGCCCAAATAAAATGAAGGGGGCATGTTGACACATTGATTACCGTATCCTAGCAGCAATTAACTTTGAGCATCTAGGAGCTATAAAACCCATAGTGAGGGGAAAGGATATACCTTAAAGCATCTAAATTATGTCTATATTTTAAAGAGTGCAGTTCTGAGCTTAAACAGCAGTGACCAATTAAAGAGACCGGACCCCACATGCAGAATAGGTGGCTATCAGGTTATCTGTCACCTCTTGCCACCCTAGCAGAATGGCTGACATAAGACAAGGGAATTCAGTTGCACAATTGATGATTTATTTATACAAATAAATTATACTAAAAGTTGGCAGCTAATGAATTGGTGGTTGATGCTGAAAATGACTCTCTGCTCCTCTTAGCCACGTTGTCACATTAGATTCCCAGCCCAGTGGCGTAGCGTAGGTTGCCAGCATACAGGGCTGCATGGAGGGAGAGAGTGGGCAGGAGGGAAAGGGACAGTGTCTGCATGTACATTCAACTGCCTAACGGCATCCGCATCACCCAGGAGAGATAAGAAAAGAAGAGTCAATCTGTTGTCTGTAGAGGTCGCTTCCTGGTTTGCATGGAGAAACCAGTTTCCATGGAACCCAGTGATGGAAACGCACAGCTGTCTTGAGGCCGCCAGGTTGTTGACAATTTACGCCCCTAAAATTTTTGTCCCATAGCTTTCTCTTTCCCAGCTCCTGACTTACCTCAGACTGTGGCTTAGGCCTGACAGGATGAGACAGGCAGCTAGCAGACTCCTGCCAATGACATCTTTCACACGCAAGCTGTTTTGATTGAGACTTATATGTGTGCCCCATTTCTGTGCCTCTGCAAGAATTGCTCTTAACTGCTGAGAGAAAAAAGGACGAAATGCAGCACCATTTCACATGCCTCACATGGTTCCTCTCCATGGCCACTCAAAAAATGGCAGCATGGCCAATACATTACTGAGGTGACATTCCCCTTTACCCTGCAACAGTTTACAGATATCCAATTTGACTCCCCCCACCCCATGCCATAATAATCTTTAGATTATGTTACTTAGATGTGTTGTATTCATCAACAACTTTAACCGTTACAAAAAACCACTACTTCTTCTTGTTGTTGTTGTTCTTTTATTAATTATTCTACTTATTTCAGCCTATTTTCCCTGAGAGACCAGAGGGATTTCAAAGCGTTTTTATCTTCTGATAGGAGCATAATTACTCCTTTCATTGCAAATGAAGGACAAAGTTTTGTAATAGAGGTGTGAATTGCACTGAATGTAATCTTAGTTATCTTTAAATTGTAATTGCAGTTCAGAATGGTACAGGTCCTACAGCTCTGGTTGGTTGGCATGAAGGTATCCTGTTCTGGCTCTAGCCTTCAGGATGCTCTGCCAAGGCAAACAAGACTCGCTTAAATGAGACTGGTGAATGGCTTAAGAGGATTCAGCTGTTCATATGGTGACACCAGCATTTCTGGTGGGGAAAAGTGTTCCATTTAAACGTTTGCAGCACAGTTTGTCCAGTCAGCTATTTCCGCTTTCTATGATGATGAATGGATCGACCAATTTTTCCTAATGACAGCTGTGGGAACTATGATATTCCAGAAGGCTGAATAGTGACATTATACATTACATCTTAGTTTTATCAATTCCATAGATTTACAACGAGGCAAGAAAGGTGGCCTTTCCCCCTTTGTCTAATTATTGCTTTTATTTAATTAATTAATAAGATTTATATACTCCTTAATCAGCAAAAACATTCTAAATGATTCACATAAAGCAATACAGCAATAAAATATCATTAAAAACACCAATAAGATCAAATAAGTTGGTATCAAATTTATCAAATAAATAAATACAATCTTAGAATGTGCAGAGGTGGCAAAATTGGGGGCACTGATAAAAGATACAAATTTAGAATATTTTAAAGAAGACTGGAAACCCTTTCTAGTCTATATAAAAAGTTATTTACCATATGCAAAGATCGCAGCAGGAGTTGAAGTGTGAGAACATAGCAGAAGATATTAAGAAACATGTTGGAGATGATGAAAGAAAGTCCCACTAGTAAAGGTATGATGTGTTGGAAATCTGCTACTGTTAACCAGATGCCTTTAATATTGGGATATATATTTATCCAAGGACATATGAAGTTGGAAAACAGATATTTGAAGACCTAACAGTTCATTTGCTAAACATTACAGAGGAACAAGAGGAGGATTATTAGGGAACACGTTACAATTTGGGTAGCTTGATTCTAGGAAATCATGGAATCATAGAGTTGGAACAGACCACAAGGGCCATCTAGTCCAACCCCTTGCCAAGCAGGAAACGCCATCAAAGCATTCTTGACAGATGGCTGTCAAGCCTCCGCTTAAAGACCTCCAAAGAAGGAGATTCCACCACACTCCTTGGCAGCAAATTACACTGTCGAACAGCTCTTACTGTCAGAAAGTTCTTCCTTATGTTTAGGTGGAATCTTCTTTCTTGTAGTTTGAATCCATTCCTCTGTGTCCGCTTCTCTGGAGTAGCAGAAAACAACCTTTCTCTCTCCTCTATATGACATCCTTTTATATATTTGAACATGGCTATCATATCACCCCTTAACCTTCTCTTCTCCAGGCTAAACATACCCAGTTCCCTAAGCCGTTCCTCATAAGGCATCATTTCCAGGCCTTTGGCCAATTTGGTTGCCCTCTTCTGGACACGTTCTAGCTTTTCAGTATCCTTCTTGAACTGTGGTGCCCAGAACTGGACACAGTACTCCAGGTGAGGTCTGACCAGAGCAGAATACAGTGGTATTATTACTTCCCTTGATCTAGATGCTATATTGATGCAGCCCAGAATTGCATTGACTTTTTAGCTGCTGCATCACACTGTTGACTCATGTCAAGTTTGTGGTCTACCAAGACTCCTAGATCCTTTTCACATGTACTGCTCTCAAGCCAGGTGTCTCCCATCCTGTATTTGTGCCTTTCATTTTTTTGCCCAAGTGTAGTACTTTACATTTCTCCTTGTTAAAATTCATCTTGTTTGCTTTGGCCCAGTTGTCTAATCTGTTAAGGTCATTTTGAAGTGTGATCCTATCCTCTGGGGTATTAGCCACCGCTCCCAATTTGGTGTCGTCTGCAAACTTGCTCAGGATGCCCTCAAGCCCATCATCCTAGTCATTGATAAAGATGTTGAATAAGACTGGGCCCAAGACAGAACCCTGTGGCACCCCACTAGTCACTACTCTCCAGGATGAGGATGAGCCATTGATGAGCATCCTTTGGGTTCGGTCAGTCAGCCAGTTACAAATCCACTGAATGGTAGCATTGTCTAGCCCACATTTTACCAGCTTCTTTACAAGAATATCATGGGGCACCTTGTCAAAGGCCTTGCTGAAATCAAGATAGGCTACACCCACAGCTTCGTCTACCAGACTTGTAATTCTGTCAAAAAATGAGATCAGATTAGTCTGACATGACTTATTTTTCAGAAACCCATGCTGACTTTTAGTGATCACAGTGTTTCTTTCTAGGTGCTCACAGATCATTTGCTTAATGATCTGCTCTAGAATCTTTCCTGGTATTGATGTCAGGCTGACTGGGCGGTAATTGTTTGGGTCCTCTCTTTTCCCCCTTTTGAAAATAGGGACAACATTTGCCCTCCTCCAGTCTGCTGGAACTTCGCCTGTTCTCCAGGAATTTTCAAAGATTATTGCCAGTGGTTCTGAAATCACCTCTGCCAGTTCTTTTAATACTCTTGGATGTAGTTCATCTGGCCCTGGAGACTTGAATACATCCAAACTAGCAAAGTATTCTTGTACTACCTCCTTACTTATTCTGGGCTGTGTTTCCCCTGCTGAATCATCTGCTCCAAATTCTTCAGGTCGAGCATTGTTTTCTTTTTGGGAGAAGACTGAAGCAAAGAAGGCACTGAGGAGTTCTGCCCTTTCTCTGTCCCCTGTTCGCATTTTACCATCTTCTCCTCTAAGTGACACGACTGTTTCCTTGTTCTTCCTTTTGCTACGGACATACCCATAAAAGCCCTTTTTGTTGCTTTTAACCTCTCTAGCAAGCCCGAGTTCATTCTGTGCTTTAGCTTTTCTGACTTTGTCTCTACACGTGCTGGCTATTAGTTTGAATTCCTCTCTGGTGGTTTCCCCCTTTTCCATAGCTGCCAAGTTATCCCTTTTTTAAGGGATTTCCCCTTATGCTGAATAGGCTTCCTCACGAGAAAAGGGAAAACTTGGCAGCTATGCCCTTTTCCCATTTTTTTGTACATATCCCGTTTAAATCTTAACTCAGTTAAAAGTTCTTTAGATAGCCACCCTGGCTTCTTTAGGCACCTTCCATGTTTCCATCTCATTGGTATTGCCTGAAGTTGTGCTTTCAATATCTCCCTTTTAACAAACTCCCAACCATCATGAACTCCCTTACACAAGAAGCTGCCTCATAACAAGCCAGACTATTGGCCAATCTAGCTTAGTATTAGCAGCTCTCTGGGACTTCAGGGAGGAGTGTTTCCCCAGTCCCAGTAGGGCCTGAATCTGAAATCTTCTGCATACAAAACATGCACACTATCACTTAGCTATATCCCACTCCCATTAGATTCCACAGTGCATAGGTTTTGTTCTTAACACTATCAAGTGAGACAGTTCCCAAGTTGCCTTTAATATCCCATACTGATGCAATATTGCATTTTGGTTCTTGACTCATGGCCAAACAACAGTCTTTTAGGCTTCTGCCAAAGTGGTCCATCTGTGGTTCCTCTCTATTTCCATTTAAGTTCCACGAAGACTGAGGACTTGCCAACACTTCCGTTTTTCCTATGCCTAGAAATCCTGGGTCTGAGCTGTTTTCCACTTGCCCTGCTCCTTTCCCAGTGTAAAGCTACTGTTTAGCACTCAGTTGGAGCAAAGGTCAATCTGGAGAAAACTTGAATTCTATCTGCTCTTGAGTGCTGAAGGGTGGCTATCCCCATGGGAAAATAGTGGGGAAAGGGGAAATTTGGATAAGCCCTGACTTACATTCAGGGCTACAGGATTTGTTCAAAGTGCAAGGGATGATACAATTGCAATAAGTATGCAATAATAATATGGGAATACCCATATCGGGTTTTTTACACTAGCAAAAGATTGTGTAATATGTGGTGGTAAATCAGCACAGAGTGCTTGTTGGCCACTGGACCAATGCATTTAGATAGGTTCCCATGTACCAGCTTTTAACTAGGGTTGCCATATTTTAAAAAGTGAAAATTCGGCCAGAAAAGCTGTTGAGCTTTTCTTAGTTTTGACCAAAGTTGTCCAGGAAATTCCAGACGTATGGCAACCCTATTTTAATCGCGTTTCAAATTAGACTTTGCAAACCCAACTCGAAAGCTCTCAAATGCAATTCATTTTCATTTATGTTTCAGGGAAATGAGGCAGTAATGAATTCTTTAAAATGTGTCACTAGCTTAGATAAACATGGCAAATAAGCAAAGGAATTGTTCTGCAATATTTCTGCAAGGCAAACTCTAACAGTCTGGCAGCACACGATGTTCCAGGTTCCTCTGTGATTAGATTCTAAATATATAGATAGTTATACTTTGTGCAGTGTCTGGAGATAGCTCTGTCCTAGTTCAATTCCTTTTAAGAAGCTTCACTTCTGATGTCCTCTCTTCATCCAGATACCGGTATGCAGGGGCGAGGTGGGCGGGAAAATGATGCTGGCAATTTCCATCCTGCTATCAAAATTAAACTCTCACTGTTACCTATTTGTGCATGCGGTGCTACCCGTGGGAGTAATGTTTTATGTAGGAAGCACTCACACATCTTTCTACATACCGAAGCCATATAGAGCAATGGGTCTGAGGTCTTTTGGGGGTTGGTGAAACTTAATCTATCTTCAATTGTGTACTGTCTCAGGCATGGCAAATAAGACCAACTGTTCCCTATGGGAGGGGAATGAATATCTGCAGCCTTCTGACATTGCCAACAAATAAATAAATTCATTTCAATAAGGTCCATGTCATATTCTGGCAGAAACACATTGTGCAGAGATGCATCCAGTACTCTGATTTTCCCTGGGCCAGAGTCAAATCTAGCCAAGCCGTCTTCCAAAAACCACTTGTATTAGCCTCACACAATTGTGGTACAATCTCAATAATCTTCCAAGAGTTCCTAAAAACCATATCATGGCTATGTTAGCACATTAAAAGATAACATCTTAATCTTGCCTTGTATCCTTTTTGCTGTTTTGTTGAGTGTGCTCACTACATGGGGAATGAGCTACAGCAGAAGGTGGCAAGAAGGCACCCAGGGCATATTGCCCGTTCTGTAACTCACTTGACCTTCTTTCCACAATGTGGAGGATCCCCCAGAACATTCCACAAACCCATGATTTCATATGTAATCTATCTATTTGGAAACAAACCATTGATATCACAGTGGAGTTATGACATTATAGTACTGAAAAAAACCATTTTGATTATTTTGTATAGTTCAAAATAGAAAATATGTTTTGATTGAACTATTTTGGAGTGCTAGAGAACATATCCTCATAAGCCATTCCATGGGTGGACCACAAATCTCCGTAAGATCCTGAAATGCTGTTGATCACCATGCACTGCAGTGATCAGTTTGGCTATAGATCAGATGAATATTAAGGGGCTCCTTATAACCTCTTGCTTCAGTCCACCCAAGATTTCACTTACAGATTGCCTTTTGAATATGGTACGTGTTCTTCATGTGAACTGGGCAAAATAGAATGAGGAGCAGGATGAAATTGGATATTTGGCTTTTATTGTATTAAAAAATCTGATAGCAGTGGGATTTGGAGAAGCCTTTGTATGCCTTAAAATACTGTAAGTTATCCTTACCCTTTTAGTGAGAGTAGACCAGGCATCCCCAAACTTCGGCCCTCCAGATGTTTTGGACCACAATCCCCATTATCCCTGACCACTGGTCCTGTTAGCTAGGGATCATGGGAGTTGTAGGCCAAAACGTCTAGAGGGCCGCAGTTTGGGGATGCCTGGAGTATACTATAACTAGAACTCAAAGAAACAAATGTAATAGTTGTACGAAATTATTGGCATTCCATAGGTTAATAATTACAAATTTGATACACATTTCAAAGCTACCCAGATAGAAGGTTCTAATCAGGGCTCACTATGAGAGCATTTGGAAAAGGTGTGGGAGTTCAGTCCCAAGTGAAACTTTGCCTGAATATTGTTGTTGTTGTTTAGTAGTCGTTATTCATATCCGACTCTTCGTGATTCCATGGACCAGAGCATGCCAGGCACTCCTGTCTTCCACTACCTCCCGCAGTTTGGTCGAACGCATGTTGGTAGCTTCAAGAACACTGTCCAACCATCTCGTCCTCTGTCGTCCCCTTCTCCTAGTGCCCTCAATCTTTCCCAACATCAGGGTGTTTTCCGGGGAGTCTTCTCTTCTCATGAGGTGGCCAAAATATTGGAGCCTCAGCTTCAGGATCTGTCCTTCTAGTGATCCAGGAATAGGTCCTTAATGGCTTCTGAAAAGCTATTAAGTGATTGAGTAATCTCATCAATACATGAGAGCCATCATGGATAAACTAACAGCCTTGAAATATACTGTATGATATTTTTGTTTTATTCACTAATGCACAGGCCTACTATTACTGAAATGTTAGAGGGCTGGCATGTGTACATAATTCTTGTTTTTACTTCCTTAGTTAAATTAAAGAGAATAAAATTCTCATAAAGCGTATGGTATAGAACTCCCTGGAGTGCCGCTTTAGGAGTCAACATAGCTTTTATCTAATGCATCATAACTGTTTTTTTATGCTCTGATACATGTGCATTTAGGGAATGTTGAAAATGCATGTGGTTTATCCAACAAAGCCAGTGCTACTAAATTTTGCCACATAAATATGTATTCAGACTTTTTACAAAATAAGAATAAAAATTTATACGACAATATTTTCCTAGCATTCCATTACGAATCCAAAGAACCCATTACAGTCTATTGCAAAATTCCATATCTGTCCTCCAGAGTCATTATAAGACTCAGTCTGTGCAATAGATTTGCTGTAATGGTAATACAAAACTGACACAGAAGAAATATCAGCAGCTTGAAACAACATTAGCAATGCTAGCCCAAAATCATTCAGAAAGGAGTTTCTGGAAAGCCCAGTATAGGAAAGCTTCCATTTGTCTATGCTGATTCAAATTAATGGTTTCAGGAAGAATATTGCAAAAAATGATAGAAACCATGTGCCATCACTCCAAATGGGCTTTTTCTTTCAGCCTTCTAGGCCATGGGTAGGCAAACTAAGGCCTGGGGGCCAGATCTGGCCCAATCGCCTTCTAAATCCGGCCTGCGGACGGTCCAGGAATCAGCATGTTTTTACATGAGTAGAAGGTGTCCTTTTATTTAAAATGCATCTCTGGGTTATTTGTGTGGCCTGCCTGCTGTTTTTACATGAGTAGAATGTGTGCTTTTATTTAAAATGCATCTCTGGGATATTTGTTGGGCATAGGAATTCGTTCATTTATTTATTTTTTTCAAAATATAGTCCAGCTCCCCACAAGGTCTGAGGGACAGTGGACCGGCCCCCTGCTGAAAAAGTTTGCTGACCCCTGTTCTAGGCTGTTGAAAATGGCTCAGCTTCTTATAAAAAAAGCCATAAATCCATTATCCAGTAGTATATACTCAGCTCAGGGATGGGGAACTTCCAGCCCTTGGCCTGTTAGGCCTGGCACGAGTTCCAATCTGGCTCACAAGGCCATTTCCCTCAAACCATAGCCATCTTCCCCATACCTGATATCATCTGTGACATCATGCGTGGGCTAGGTAGTGCTGTGTTAATGTCATAGGTGCCAAGTCCCAGATTGAAAAATCCAGGATCGGCACCAGAAGTCGTGCTGCGGCCATTTTGGAACTGGGCAAAGCAGCACCAGAAGTTGCTTCTACGCATGCTCTGCCCATTTCCAAAATGGCCACAGCACTGGTTTGGAACTGAGCAGAGCAGCACCGGAAGTCGCTTCTACGCATGCTCTGCCCATTTCCAAAATGGCCGCAGCGCCAGATATCATTTCTGCGCATGTCCAGAGACTCAAGACATGCTCAGAAGGAGCCTCCCCGGGCCGGTAAGAATCCGGGGGATTTATGGGGTTTTTTTTAATTCCGGGCTGCCAGCGGGAAACGGCTGGAAAAACGGGGGTTTCCCAGGGAATATGGGAGACTTGGCAGCTATGGTTAATGTTATTGCTGCTTGGCAAGGGAAGTTTACTATTGCTGCTGATCAGAGGTGTTTGGAAGCTTGCTGGGATCATCTGCCCTTTGGAATTTCCTCTTGGCAGCTCAATAATTCAGCTGACCCCTGTTGAAAAGAAGACTTCATGTCAGCTCCGATCAGACTTCAAGCCTGCTGGGATCAATTGCACATTGGAATTCAAGGTGCCAGTCTTTAAGATCTCTTTGAATGGTGGGCATGAAAAACAGGGCCTTCTTAGTAATGGCCCTAATATAATGAACTTCCTCTTCAGGGAGGTAAGTATGACTCTTACTTTATTGGCTTTTAAATGTTTTATAAAGTGACGGTTAAAACAATCACAAACACACACATATAAATTAAAATCCAATACAGATATCACAGGATGACATTTCCTGCAAAATGCAGTCGTCAGTAATTTAGTTATTTGCTTATCCAGGGTGAGCTTCTTCATGAATCATCACCACTTCTAAGATGGCTGGGACCATTTCTTCCCACAAGGATTCAATTTAACCTTGGAACTGCTTTATTGAAACAAACAAACAAAAAACCAAGAGTTAATGTGCTGTAAATTCTTATCTTGCTTCAGGTTTGGAGTTGCCTTTCTCAGGGTGGGCTTTACCTGCGAGTAAATCTCATTAAATTGAGGCTAGCTTCTTTCCAAATAAGCATGCATATGATAATACTGTAAGCAATGGTTGCATGGAGAAGACGTAATGTTCATCTACCGGGGCCAGTCTGAACAGAAACTGTTGGAGCATTTCAGGGTACAAACCTAGCTGGGTAGCCACGATCTAGGCTAAAAAGAGGGGAGAGCTAGGCTTAACCATCAAGGTGATGCAGAAGTACACATAACCTTTGGGACTGGCCAATTTGGCAGTGCAATTCTACCAGTGACGGTAGCAGTTGTGTCCAGTACAAGTCAGCTCTCACAGAAAGTATTTCTGCTATCAGCATAAAGAATGCATGAGCAATTACTTTGCGGATTCATTGAGTATTATGGAATTATAGTATTGAGAAATAACACAGTACTTTACAATGAAAGTTCTGAAAAATGTAATGGGAGGAACTATGAACAGCAGACTATTCAAGTCACTTAATTGTCACCAACCAATATTCAGACTCCTCTAAGGGGGCTGGGGTGAAATCAAACGTGGTTGGTGTAATTTTAAATTCATACAAAGTAACATATTAGAAATACATATATTCAATTTTATGGAACGATTGCTGTTCAAAGCAGGATTAACAGCTTCCCCCCCCCACACACCCCTGTATTCCTAGACAATCACATAACAACATCCATCTCCTTGTTCCTCTGCATTAACTGTTTTCTTAATTAGATTCAAGTCCCTTGGCCCAGTCACTGTAACATCCTTATTGCTCTGAGAAAATTACAATTCTCTTTAATTATAGGGAACTAGTGGATTTTAGCCCGTTTAAAAACGGGCGCTAGAGGAAGCGGCCTGCCGGGACTGGCTTGGCGGTGGCGGGTCTTCCCGCCACCACCAAGCCAGTTCGCAGCGGGGGCTTTTCGCCGTTTGCCTTCCCCTGAGGGGGAGGCAAACGGCGAAAAACCCCGCCGCGCCGCAATTCGGCTCCGGGACTGGCTTGGCGGTGGCGGGTCTTCCCGCCACCACCAAGCCAGTCCGCAGTGGGGGTTTTTCGCCGTTTGCCTTCCCCTGGGGGAGGCAAACGGCGAAAAACCCCGCCGCGCCGCAAATCGGCTCCGGGACTGGCTTGGCGGTGGCGGGTCTTCCCGCCACCGCCAAGCCAGTCCGCAGCGGGGGTTTTTCGCCGTTTGCCTTCCCCTGGGGGAGGCAAACGGCGAAAAACCCCGCCGCGCCGCAAATCGGCTCCGGGACTGGCTTGGCGGTGGCGGGTCTTCCCGCCACCGCCAAGCCAGTCCGCAGTGGGGGTTTTTCGCCGTTTGCCTTCCCCTGGGGGAGGCAAACGGCGAAAAACCCCGCCGCGCCGCAATTCGGCTCCGGGACTGGCTTGGCGGTGGCGGGTCTTCCCGCCACCGCCAAGCCAGTCCGCAGCGGGGGTTTTTTCGCCGTTTGCCTTCCCCTGGGGGAGGCAAACGGCGAAAAACCCCGCCGCGCCGCAAATCGGCTCCGGGACTGGCTTGGCGGTGGCGGGTCTTCCCGCCACCGCCAAGCCAGTCCGCAGCGGGGGGTTTTCGCCGTTTGCCTTCCCCTGGGGGAGGCAAACGGCGAAAAACCCCGCCGCGCCGCAATTCGGCTCCGGGACTGGCTTGGCGGTGGCGGGATGTTCCCGCCACCGCCAAGCCAGTCCGCAGCGGGGGCTTTTCGCCGTTTGCCTTCCCCTGGGGGAGGCAAACAGCGAAAAACCCCGCCGCGCCGCAATTCGGCTCCGGGACTGGCTTGGCGGTGGCGGGATGTTCCCGCCACCGCCAAGCCAGTCCGCAGCGGGGGGTTTTCGCCGTTTGCCTTCCCCTGGGGGAGGCAAACAGCGAAAAACCCCGCCGCGCCGCAATTCGGCTCCGGGACTGGCTTGGCGGTGGCGGGAAAAAGGGGAGGAATTCCTCCCCTTCTTCCCGCCGCTGCCAAGCCAAAGCGGGCCTCCCTCCGCGCCCGCTGCCGCTTCGGCTTCCTCGGGTTCCCCGAGGAAGCGCCGTCCCATGCCGGAGGTGTGCGGCAAGGCTGCCGGGGGGGGGGAGCGCTTCTCTCCCCCGCCGCCTCACCGCGCACCTCCAGCATGAGACTGGGCTTCGGAGCGGCGGTTGGCGGAGCGGCAGTTGGCTGTTCCCTGTGTCCCGAGAGCACGGGTCCAATCCCTGTGTCCCTGGTTGTCCCTCCGTCCAATCCCTGTGTCTCTGGGGGACATGCGCAGTACCCCAGGGACACACGGGACATCTGGACGCAGGGACAACATGGACATTATTATATAGGATTCCTTTGAATTGCCTTTGCTTAGGAAATGGTAGCAGCTGTTTAAAGCTGCTAAACCAAACAGCTTTTTCTTACTGGGGCAAGTTTGCTCTGTGGGTTCTATAATTCATGCCCCATCTGCTCTATAAAAGTAGAATCACACTTGGCCATGACTTCCTCCAAAGAATGCTGGGAACTGTGGTTTGTTAAAGTGCTGAGAGTTGTTAGGAAACTCTTTTTTTCACTCAGAGTGCTGCTATGCCCATGTCTTGCTTGCAGGCTTCCCACAGGCATGTGGTTGGCCAATAAGAGAACAGGATACTGAACTAGTTGGCCCATTGGCCTGATCCAACAGGCTTTTCTTATGACAGAGCTGCTAACCCTGTGAACCATAGAGATACAGTACCACTTACCCTTTGTCTTCTGGTGCAAAAAGCACCTGTAAGTACATAAAACCTCACATACGCTGCCTCTGGGGGAAAAAATGGATTCATCAAATTTTATTTTATTAGAACTAAATGGAAAAAAAATATTTTGCCTGACCTGTCAAATTAGCAGAATACTTTAATGTACTTTTTCTTAATTCAGAGCACAATTCTAATTCAAACATCATTTATTCCACTTCATTAAGTCAACAGCTCTGGTAAAAAGTTGGTCTTACACTCTTTCCTTCATCTAACAATAGCTATGATGATGTATATTAGTATCAAACATGTGCCCTCTAAATGAAGCAGCCAAACAGCAGTGAATGTCAGAATGTCATTGAGTTTGCACACAAAAGGGGGGGGGCATAATTGGTTTGGCTAATAAAATTGGTTTGGCTAATAAAATAAAAAGGAGTCTTCTGATCATTAAACTCTAATGGATTGGGGACGTAGCATGAAGGGAAGGGAAGGGAGGGGGACCTAATCATTTCCCCCCTACACAGTTGCCCCAGCACCATCCTTGTATCTATTAGCCACTGGTTGCAATATGTACCAGAACATTAACATGGGAATGATTTGGGTTGGGGCCACAACTCTAACCTAAATTGGGAGCTACTGTGCCTGATTACAGAACAAGAAAATTACAATGGGAGATCTGGGTCATGAATCTCTCCCATGACACACAGCATTGTTCTTCCTATCTTTCACAAAGGTCCATTTTTCCCCTTTGCTTTATACTTGGGGAATTACTTCATTCGCACACAAACACACACACTCTTTTGATCCCTGATTTTACCCTAGGGAGGAAAAATATGAAATGACAACGAGAGTGTCAGCTGTTGTACTTTATTTTTATTTATTTCATATAATTTATGTACCGCTTGATTCAAAACAGTTTACGAAAAGAATAAAACAATGAAATTATCAGTAAAGACACTGTGAAACAGCTTTTTTTAAATGTTCAAAAGCAATTACAAACTAAAAACAGATTGAAACAAGTGTCAAGATTCTACATTTCTAGGTAGCCAGATGTCTCTGTACATGTCTCTGTACATGCAGAATTCCACTCCATTTTGCTTCCCAAATACTGTCTGCGGAAGAAGAGGAGGAGGAGGAGGAGGAGGAGGAGGAGGAGGAGGAGGAGGAGGAGGAGGAGGAGTTTGGATTTGATATCCCGCTTTATCACTACCCAAAGGAGTCTCAAAGTGGCTAACATTCTCCTTTCCCTTCCTCCCCCACAACAAACACTCTGTGAGATGAGTGGGGCTGAGAGACTTCAGAGGAGTGTGACTAGCCCAAGGTCACCCAGCAGCTGCATGTGGAGTAGCGGAGACGTGAACCCGGTTCCCTAGATTACGAGTCTACCGCTCTTAACTACTACACCACACTGGCTCTCATAATCTAGCCATCATGTGCAGTGTCTTCCTGAATGTGGTAAGGAGCAGAAGGGAAGTTTTTCATGATCAAGCACCAATTAAGCAGAGCATTGTGGTGTAGGGTTTTGGAACAAGACAAGCGGTTTCTGATGCTGGAGGGCTGAATGCAGGAATGCCCGTGGTCTAACAATAGTCAATCCCTGGTCTCTCCTGATATGCAGCCAGGCCAAGGGTCTGGGGTGCCTAGGCACAGCATTACATTGATACTACCCACTCCCCCCTCCCATTTCACACAGATGAGAATTCATCCTCTCATACCAAAAGCAATAATAATTCATGTACACCAAGGAGTCTGGCCTTAAATTTCCACAGCACTGAACTAAGATTCCTCCTTAGTTCTTCTTATTGCAGATTTATTTTTGATTTGCCAGACTTGAACAGGATGGCTAGAAATCCATCTCTATCCAAAACAACATCAACAAGTGAACGAGAGGAGGAATACATTTGGTCTGCATCTTAAAGCCAACCAACCAAATTCACTTACAGGTTGATCAGAACTCTGCTGTCAATCAGACTGAGCCCTTCTCTGAATTTCGCAGGTGCTATTTCTATTCAAAACAGTTTGCACAAATATATGAAGTTTAGAGGGGAAATGCAGAGGGGAAATCATACAAAAGGTGTTCTTTACAGAAGCCTGACCCATCCAAATCCTTTCAAAGAGTTAACAAAATACTGGCTAAAGTAGAAGCTGTGGATATAATTTGTTTAGACTTTCAAAAGGCTTTGGATAAAGCCTGTCAGAAGAAGCTATCAAAGGTTTTCTGCCTGATCTTTATCTCTCTTACTTCCCCTGGACCCAATTTTTCAGCAGCTCGTCTTGAGGAAATCTTTTAACTATCATGCTGTGATGCTTGGCACATTCAAACATATAAATACAAAACAGATGACCTTGATACGTTCCAACTAACCCACATTTAGTTACTTTTCCAAGTTAGCCTGGAAAAAAAATCCAGGCTCCTTCTCATCTCTTTCTTGCTCAGGTTGACTCTGTATATTGAGATTCCGATTCTTGTATATTATAGCTAGCAGCCATTGATAGACAAAAATAATGGAGAACAGGGTGGTGAATCATTTCTTTAAAACAGCGGTGCTAGTCGTCATTAAAATATATGACATCAGGATGAAAATCAATAGTGGCTGCTGACCAGCAGCGGCATAGGAAGGGGGGTGCAGTCTGCCCCAGGTGTCATCCCTGAGGGGGTGACAAAATGGCACACCGCAGGGGGGGGGCGGCATTTACCATGGGACCTGGCCTGCAGCACACCTGAGCCACATGTCTCTCCTGGGCTCAGGGCCCTGCGCTGTCTGAAACAGCAGCATGAGGCTTGCATCTGCCAGGCGGACTCTGGGGGCAGCTCTCCCTGCCCTCATTGTGTGTCTCGCCACGGTGCCCCCATGCACGGATCACCCCGCCGCCGCCAGAGTAGCTAGCTATGCCCCTGCCTACCAGAGTAGCAGATTTCTGTTGGTGTGACAGGACTTTCCCTTCCGTTCCTTGCCCCTGCTGCCCTTCTCACACACCTGATAAATCTTCTGCAGGTGGTCGTGGGACCCTCTAATGGTGGGTCATCAATGTGGTTACAATGGGCACAGCAGTGTCTTTGAGGACTTCCCCTATTGTTCACAAAAACCTCTTCCCCCTTGATCATTGCCCCATTCGTCATGATGTTGTGAGGATGGCTACTACCTAGAGCTGAAGGAGGAAGTTGCCAACCAGAGCCTTCAAACGCACATAGAGACAAAAGAGGGAGTGACAAGAGCATGTCTGGGGAAGCCGACATGGTGCCCTGCCGGAATTGCCAATGGTCAAGCTTAATGGGGTTGGCAGCCATGGTTCTGGCACAATCCAGCACTGCTGGAGCACAAAATCACTGTTTTATGGCACAGATTTTTGTGGTCCTCATAATTTCCCCAAGGAATGTATTCAAAGCCACCACCAAATCATAGAAAACCTCAGTTTTCCTCAAATGTTCTCTGTGATTCTCAGAGGTGCACCTGGGGGTTGGCAAAACAGGCCTCCATCAGGGGCTTAGGCCCAGGGAGTGCAAAAATCAGTCCAGAAATCTGTCTCCAGTTATCTGTGTAAGGTCATGAGTTTAGACAAGAGCTGGGAGATCCTAGAATCATAGAATCGTAGAGTTGGAAGAGACCACTAGGGCCATCCAGTCCAACCCCATGCCAACCAGGAAACACCATCAAAGCATCCTGGCAAGGTGGTATTAAGGAAGCACCACTATCGCAGTGAGATCAAGCACAGGAGAAGCTTCCCATCCTTCTTGCACCATGGCACAAAGGTTTGTGAATTTTTTGCCCTTCCTCCTCACCTCACCCTTACTCTGGATGCTTCGAGTACTTGGGCTGCATAAAATGTAGTAAAGTCTAACATGGCTATTGTGGTAAGGTGTTTTGTTGTTGTTCTTTGAGTGGGACTAATATAGCTCCTTGCCAATGGCGCAAGGGACCCTAGGTATGTCCTGGTCAGCCTATGCAAACATGAAGATCTATGAGGATCCATGAAGATTCATTCCTTGGATCAATGTTTCTGGGTGCTACAAGCACTGGATCTGTAATGTTTACTGTGCAGTTTGTACATGTAAACTTGAATTTGATGGTGGCTTTGGGGGGGAAGGTGTGTAAAACCACAAAACTCCAAGAGGGAGCTGTACTAATTCAACATAATCAGACTTCTACCCAGGCCCTGTGGAAAAGCAAAGAATCTCAGGGTGTTTGCATATTCTCCTTTCCTCTCTTTTCTTTTCTTTTTTTTTTAGGGGGAGGGAGAGAAGCAACTGGGAAGGGTTGCCCATGGCACTCTCTCAAATTTCCAAATGTTCCCATGCCCCAAAATGATTGGCGACACCTGCAAGCAGATCTGGGGAAGGAGCAGAGGGTGGAAAAGAAGGGGAAGTCCATTTATTTATTTATTATTTAATTTTTTCATTTCATAAAATTTGTACACAGTGTGATTGTAAGAAGAAGAAGAAAAGAAACCCTAAGACAGTTTACAATAGATAAAACAGTAAAATCAAGAAAAAGTCACAACCATACTTTAAAACATACAAAAGTTAAAATATTAAAACAGATTAAAATTACTTGTGCAAAATGTTGCACAAGTGCCTGCTTGATCTCAATGTTGTCTGCTGAAACTATGTGTATTTCACATTATATATTTCTGTGCCTTCTCACTTACTTATTTCTCGTCAATTTCATTGTGTTGATTATTACGGTCTAGGACCGTGATAAACTGATTGATTGGTTGATTGACTGATCTCAAGTCCAGGTTAGAGAGAAGGAGAGTGAGGACTTTCTTTGCTCCCTCCACAGGGTTCATAACTGTGCAAGCCTCACTCATGAGACAGCCCTAGCACTGAGCACCATCAACTTATTCCAGGTCTTCTTTCAGTTTTGTCTTCCCTCATTGATATAATTTATTGCATCATCTCTAGCAGAAGGCGAGCAGTAAGAGGTCAAAATCAAAATACAAGATCTATTACGGATCTATTTCTGTTCTGCCTAGAAATCCGCCCAGAGACTGACCTTCGCTCAGAAGAGTAAGGCAGGCATAAAGGTGCAGGCATGAGCTTCTGCTAAAACCTGTAATCCTTGCAATTCAGTTCTAAGCAAGAAATTGCTTTGTCTTGCACACAGTTTGTGAGGTCTGAGCCTGTGTTTTTCCTTTCCTTTCTACCACCACTAGCAGTGGTTGTCAGACACTTCTGACAAAGGCACACGGAAGAAAGGCAAGAGAAAGCAAGGGCAGCTCCATCCATTCTGCAAACCTCTCCACGCGCCATCAGGGAAGGGGTTGTCTCAGGTAGATCTCCTTTTCTTCCCATGCGCTAGCATTTGGAAGGAAGGAAAGGTTAGCCTCTGTGCAAGGACCCTTAGTGAGATTTCTTGTATTTTCCCTGTTCCTGTGAATGGCTAATCGGGGCAGAGCAGAGAGAGGAGGTGAGAGGCCAACATGGATCACTGTTAGACAAGAGAGCTGGACAAAGGAACACAGCACAAGTAGACTTCTACAGATCTGCCCGCACCTATTGTACCAAGCGGTTTCATGCATCAGCTCAACTGGAGGAAGGATGCTGTGAACCTCCCTATTTCGCACTCCCCCCCCCAAAAAAAAGGCACAAACTGAAACACAGCCATTCTCTAAAATTCACTCCTCTTTGCAGTTTACAGTGAAGTTCTCCAGCCAAGTAATGCATAGAGTACATTTCCGATCACAATTCAAAGTGTTGGTGCTGACCTCTAAATGGGGCTACCATAGGTCTGGATTGTGCGGTTCGAGGACCCGCCCCCCATGAGAAATGAAGACACAGTGACACATGGATTTGAGTTAATGGGTAAAATAAGGCCACAACTTTATTAGTTAGAGCAAGTGAGAGGTATTGGCTTAGGCATTGGACACCCTAGCAAGCATGACCCCATCCCGCTCTGCGGGGGGTCATATCAGGTTAACACCCCGAGGGAGGAGCCTGTTGATGCAAATACAACTGAAAGCTCACCCTGGTGTCACCGGGGGTCGTACCATGGCCCTAGCCTCAGTAGGGCATCGGACAGGATCCACAACCACCGGATCCCTTAAGGGGGTACCCCTATTAGAGGAGGGTTGGATGATGGCCACAACCAGTCCTCAAACACACCAGACGCGCCATATTCCAATGCCTAACCGCCAAATACCGAAAGAAAGTTGTGACGAATTGCTACGAGGTAGGCGGAAAAACCAAGAGGCCGAGGCCAATTAGCCAAATGGATAAAAAACTCCTACCAGGCCCCTTGGGCAACCAAGGCAACCAACCGAAGTCCATAGCAAGGTCAAAGCACACACACAAATGGAAGACCTAAAGGGAGGGTGGGTGGGAGATCCGTCGGGATGCCGAAGGAGAAGGAGGATTCCCCTGCTGCCGCGCCGATTTAAACGTCCGCAAAGCCCGCCCCCCGGCCGGCCCTATTGGCCAGCCAGAGGCTTGGTGCGGCAGCAGGAATTGGCTGCAGCAGGGGGCCAATGCACGCCCCCCTGCTTGCCGCGCAGAGTGTGTCCCGCCCGCAAAGTCTCCCCTCGTGGAGGAGGAGAGATCTTCCTTGACATTACCAGGATTTCAAAAGAGAAATTGACATCTGGGGGGGGGGGGATTACTGAAAGGCGGTGCTTTGTTCTGGATCTTAGGCAAGTGAATCGAAAAGCGGGGGGTGGGGTTGCATCTTCCTTAAAAAAAGCAACAACTTTGGGGTGTCATGGTTTTTACTTTTTGAAATATGGCAACCCTCCTTTAAAGCCCTAAACGCCCTCGACCCTGTATACCTGAAGAAACATCTCCATCCCCATTGTTCAGCCATTGTTCACTGAGGTAGTTTCCTCACTGTGAGAAGTGAAGTTACAGAGAACCAGGCAGAAGGCCTTTTCAGTAGTCACACCTGGCCTGTGGAACTGCCTCCCTTCAGATGTCAAGGAGATAAAGAACCACACAACTTTCAGAAGACATCTGAAGGCAGCCTTCCCTGTATCGGGAAGTTTTTAATGTCTGACTCTTTTATGTTTTTATATAAGCTGGAAGCTGCCCAGAGTGACCGGGGAAACCCAGCCAGATGTGCAGGGTATAAAGTATTGTTATTAAAAATGTGTATATTAGTGAAAAATAACATACAAAAAAGACATCATATTAGGGGAAATTGTAGAAATCACTCAGTTCACAGCCCCTACCCCTCTCCACTGGAATGCCTTTGCAAAAAGTTATTAAAAACCCATTAGATTCAAAGGTTAGTCAGCTCTTTTAGCTCTAATAGGACACCACTTGACCAGCACTCCCCAGGACTCAACACACTTCTGTTTGTTTAAGGACAGATATACTTTCCTCCCTGACCCCCCTTCTCTCCACTTCTATTTTATGCCCACATTTCTGTAGGCCTCTTAGAATAGTTAGGAAATCTTTTGCTCTTTAATCAAGGTGTGCATGCATTATAGAATTTGCTACCTGTTTAGACTGTAACTTTACTGCCTAAAGCAGCATTTTTATATATTCTGTCACTCTATTTTCTATAATAAACCAAGCTTTCTTTATTTCTTTGTATGCGAGCTTCTTGTGGGCATAAGGTTAAGAGTTAACACACATCCATAACAAGCACAGGTCATAAAACGAAAAGATCGACAGAGGATGCTATGGCGATTGCCCAAATGCTGTTCTTGCACATTTGGAGCAGTGGGGGAGCTATGCCAGACTGCCTTTCGTAGATTCCAGCTCAGCATTTAATATCATTCTACCGCGACGTCTGATGTCTAAACTGGGAGATCCGGGGCTCCCGCCATCACTTTGTGGGTGGATATTGGACTTTGTGTCAGATCGCCCCCAGAGGGTTCAGTTGGGCCCTTACACCTCTAATATGCTTAGGACTAACACAGGAACACCACAGGGATACGTACTTAGTCCGCTCCTTTATACTGTCTACACGTACAAATGTGTCGCTGCTTACCCTAGTAACAGGGTAACAGATGACACAACCGTGATTGGGCTCATCTCTGATAAGGAGGGTGAAACGGACTATAGAGATGAGGTGGAGCGGCTGACAGAGTGGTGCAGAGTTAATAACGTGCTCATAAATACAAAGAAAACAAAGGAGCTTGTGGTGGACTTCAGGAGACAGAAGAACGATGCCCAGCCACTTTTGATTGATGGAATCCGCGTGGAGAGGGTAACAACGTTCAGAGTCCGTTACAGGAGGATCTGTCCTGGAGTGTCAACACAAGGGGGCTTGTGAAGAAGGCACAGCAGAGACTGTACTTCTTGAGAATTCTAAGGAAAAACCATCTTCCGCAAAAGCTGCTGCTTGCCTTCTATCACTGTGCCATACAGAGCGTGTTCACTTATGGGTTATGCGTGTGGTATGGAAGCTGTACTTCCCAGGATAGGATAGGGTTGTGCAGAATTATTAAAGCAGGGGAGAGCATTATTGGCTGCTCACTCTCCACCTTAGAACAAATCTATATCACCAAGTGCCACAGGAAAGCACTAGAATATCAAGAGATCCATCGCATCCCGGTCACCATTTCTTCAAGCTCCTGCCATCAGGACGGAGATACAGAACAATGAAGGCGAGAACAAGCCATCTCAAGAACAGTTTCTTCTCTAGAGCAATTTCGGCCTTAAATGGAAAGTCTGGACTTTGAAGTCATCTTATTTTTACTTGCCATTTCGTATTGTATTGTTTAATTAATGTCTTGTAGTTATTTATGTGGAGTGCCTTATCTGAGTGGATGGAGCAGCCGTGTAATTTCGTTGTTCCCACAGGGGGGCAATGACAATAAAGATTATCTTATCTTATATCATCTTATCTTATCATCTTATCTAACTTCAGCAAAAGATCCACACTCTCAGCAGTGTGTAGATGAACGTATATGAGCGCTGGCTGCGCACATGTGAGTCCAGGTACACACTTGGAACAAAAGCTAAGCATGCATTCCTTGGTCATCTCAGCTGACATTGCTATCACCTCACAGCAGCATGGCTTGCTTGGAAACAGACCTCCTTGGTGTTAAATCTGTTCCTTCTCAAGTCCTTATTAGGAATGGAAGGAAGTGCCCATAGCAGCTTTCTGTTCGTAATCTTCACAGTGCTCAATACAGTATAAGTAGCCGGTTATCTGGACATCAGGACCTGAGTATAGAATGTTGGATTGGATGAGGTTTCAGAATATGTGGCTGTTTTCTGAGAGTGCACTGGCAACTTTTAAGGCTCTGTTAGTGATCCCCTGGAGATTTCAGGTATTCACGATAGCCCATGTCCCAGAATGCTGTGGCATATGTTGCCATGCAGCGTCTTTCACCGGTATCGCAAGTCATGTAAGCCAAATGATCTCTACTTGAGAGGAAATTGGTTGTGAAATGACTGTCATCATAATTAAGCAGAGTTTTGTTTACATGAGTTTTTACCCTTGTGAGATGCCTGCTGTTTCTCAATATCCCCGTTCTGGCTGCATCTCACCATGATATATCAGCAGAGGTAGTCATTTACAGGGATGGGATAAGTGCTTCCTATTGCATTTCAGAAAAGGAGCCCATCCTTCCTTTTGCCTTCCTTGGACGAATCAAACTATAAGGAACTTGCAGTTAGAAAGGCCAATGCATGCAATATGAAGGCATCATGTCTTAGTGTAATGATCTGCTGTCATATATAGATATATAGATATGCACACTGGTCTCAAATTCACTTACAAAATGTCATCCCTGCTATTCGAATAATTTAAAAGTGTATGACGCCCTTGGCCCCAAATTTTCTAATGATAATTCCTGGTGCATTTGAAACATTTCCAGCTGCTCTCCCCAGTATAGTTCACATATTTTTTTTTGCTGATAGTGTTGCTTTAAATGATGTTGCTAAATTGAATTTGATCTTATGACACTTTGAATGTGCCTCTCCGAAAGGCAAATTCAGAGATGCTGTCATATAATTTCTCTTTTAATTAAGTCGAAACCCTTTTTCTGAAAGGATTTGAGCTTCTCCCAGAGGGGGAGGGGGAGGGGCCTGCATTTAAAATGCTTTCTTTAACGGTGGTGCCTGTTTCCTGCTGAGAACAAGCAGGTGCCGCCAAACCAAGCAGAATTTAAACCCTGCACTGATGAGCAAGGGTTAAATTCTGCTCTGTCTAGTTGTGCAAGCCTGTTCCCAACAGTTCAGCTGTGCATGCCTCCCAGGGGGATGAGGGAAAGGACCACTTTGTAAGTCCTACAAGGTGTGTTCAGTTCACTTTAGCAATTTTAAATTCAGCCACGTCATTTTCCGCTACCGTGTCTCAAGCCGCATTTACTGAGAGTTGCTCACAACAGAGCGGGACGGGGGGGTGGACAGAGAAGTCTTCATCCAATACACATGAGCTTTTTGGTTCCCCAGCCCCTGCAGCCTCTACCCCCAGAACTCCTATTCATGAAGTTGTTATCTGCGCATCTATGGTGGCTACCTCGGATATTCATGCCATCCTGAAGCATGAGGTGACTGTGGCTTAAATGTATAGTTAGGCTGAAGCTGGCTTGAGAAAAAGCGCATCAAAAAGCAGCATTTGTCAAGGACTATATGGACTGTGGCTGACGTCATGGAAACACGGCTTCAAAAACAAGCAATGGGAGTGCACTGGGTGCAAAGTAAGTGGTAATGTGAACATACCTTACAACTGGCACTTCTTAAAACAGTTCTTTCCCCCCTGCCCCCCTGCCGAGAAGAAGCCCACACATCCAAACAGAGCAGAACTGCCCTGAGATCTATGGATGGATACACATTAAATAAATAAATATAAACCCCCGCTTGATGTGCAGGGGATAGACAGACACAGTCGAATACAGTGGTACCTTGGTTTATGAACTTAATCCGTTCTGGAAGTCCGTTCTTAAACCAAAGCATTCTTAAACCAAGGCGTGCTTTCCCATAGCAGCAGGGGACTCAATTTACAAATGGAACACAGTCGACAGGAAGCGGAACATGTTCTGCTTCTAAAGGCAAAGTTCACAAACCAAAACACCTACTTCCGGGTGTGCAGCCTTCTTAATCCAAGTTGTTCATAAACTGAGCTGTCCTTAAGCCAAGGTACCACTGCAAAGCATTTTAAATAGAGGGTCCTTTCTATCTCCACCCCAGAGGGCAGGCTGTGGGGGTGCTTGGAACCCCATACAAGGGATTTTTGAGAGTGGGTGGGACAACCCACCTGTCAGTCATGTGATGTCATGCCAACATGGATGGAGCAAAATGATAATTTCGTAAAACGGAATCATTTCGATTAGTCAGGTCCTCCATCATGGAGAGCACGTGTTGCAGCGAGATCACCAGAAACTGTCTCCCTGTTGTGGGGTGGGACCGTTTGGATGGCCACAACACCCCATTGGTTGCCTCGCTGTTACCGGGGCAGAAATTTGGTCAGTTGGGTTGGCTATTGGCTGATGAGGGGCTACTTAAGCTGCTACACGTCACTGGAGAGTTTCATTTTCTTTTCATGTGCAGCTGCCTTCCTCTCCCTATATTTAGGGTTGTCCTTATGGCCTTGCTATGCCTGTCTAGGGGTCATCTGTTTTGGAGCAGGGGCATGGTAGGAATTTTGCCATTTGGCTGATTGGCTGGTGCCACTTGGTTTTTTCCTACCGTGTAGCAAATCGTCACAACTTTGTAAGGTTGGCGGTTAGGCATTTGGTTCATTGTTTGGGGGCAGGGACGTGGTTGGCTGTGCCAGCCCCTCCATTGTTGCTGCCAGGGAATTCCGTTAAAGGAATCCAGGGGCTTGCCTTGCTTTTGTCCAAACCCTGTCAAGGGGGAAGAAGAAGAAGAAGAAGAAGAAGAAGAAGAAGAAGAAGAAGAAGAAGAAGAAGAAGAAGAAGAAGAGTAGTTTGGATTTGATATCCCGCTTTATCACTACCCGAAGGAGTCTCAAAGCGGCGAACAATCTCCTTTCCCTTCCTCCCCCACAACAAACACTCTGTGAGGTGGGTGGGGCTGAGAGACTTCAGAGAAGTGTGACTAGCCCAAGGTCACCCAGCAGCTGCATGTGGAGGAGCGGAGACGCGAACCCGGTTCCCCAGATTATGAGTCTACCGCTCTTAACCACTACACCACACTGGCTGGGGGCAGTGGAACTACCTAAACTGTTTACAGGAATTAAGTTTAGAGCCAGTGTGCCACGCCAGAGCCCCTGGGAACATCTGGAGTAAGCTGTGAAATCAAAGAAGTTCTTGCTCCCCCAGGATAATTTCCCTTACTGACATATGGTGGTGCCCAGTGTCAGTCCTGTTCCTGCTACCGTGCAGGTTTAGGTAGTCTGGGACCAATGCCTAAGCAACTACTCACATGCTGTAATCAATAAAGTTGTGGCCAAAATTTAATGCCAAAAACCTTAAACTAAAATCTGTGTCTATTGTGTCTTCGTTTGGGGGTGGTTTGGGGGGGTCTTCACACGCAATTCCCTTTTCTTTTGAGCCTATGGCCTAGCTAAACTGAAGACATCTCTGCCTGCCTACCTTTTACACTGCAGTACTAGTTGCCTTTAACTACTGCATGTAGCAAATGTTCATTCCAGAACACTGAACGGAACAAACGTTTAGGATGTATGGTGGCCGTCGAATGCATGAAAAGACAACCAGCTAGGCATGGCGATTGCAATTAATCTTGAATTGTTTTGTAGAAAGATGGAAGAGTATAATGGGAGACATTTAATGAACAGGGAAATTAGTCAAAGTCTTAATAAAGAAAGACATTGAAAAATGATCATATATAATCACATGATATTATGGGAGCTGATCTGGAGACCAAATGATTTTGATTGTTTCGGGATGGTGACATTGGGTTGCAACTGCTAATATTGCTGTGATCCTTTGAGTAGTAAATAGAAACCAGGTGTGTAATCTGGAAGTGTATAACAACCATTGATTTCGGACTTAGCTACACTGGAAAAGAAAAAGCGCTTTATATGTGTTGTTTATGCATTCTAACACAGTGGCACCAGAAGGCGCTGTGGAGTTCTGTTTTAGCTAACCTGATTTTTCATACAAAGTTTGCAACGCGTTTAACTGAAGTGCTTCTTTGATGTGTCTAGTTCCAGCCTTGGATGTGGTTCTTTGCAGCCTCCTTGTTTTTGAGGCTGTCCCTACATTGCTTTAAACACATAAGGCCTTATTAAGAGAAGACATGAATTTTTCACAACTTTCCTTCCCCCCTCTTTCTTGTAAAAGATTGCCCCCCTTTGTATTTTGAAGGAGTTATCAACAGCTATAGCTTAACTTTAACCTGTGCCTCTCTACCTGGAGAGGCACACGTGGCGCCCAGTGGGGGGGAGGAGAAGCAGTCACAATCGTGCCCCATCGGGATTGTGGTGCCGGGGGCGATGCGCTCCCCCGCCCCCTCTTCCTTCGCCAGTGTCTGAAAGCAGTCCTTGCTGCACTCATCATAACTCATTTTGTGCTGCTTCGCAATGAGAAAGATGTGTCATTTGGCTCAGTAGTGTTGCTAAGCCATAATAAAATGTGTTTATAACAAATTTTATTATTTGCACGCTCTTATTAAAAGGAGCGTTATCAACTGCTGAGAACACAGTGTTCTTTTAACATTCTCTTTTCAGAGCACACAAAAATGTGAAGGCATTAAGGAAAGTATGTAATTTACAAAATTACAGTAATTGCAGCTACTGCTAGATTGAGAGGTTATAAAGTGCCAGAGATTCAACTCTGCCTATAGTAAGCCACCCCGCCTCACAATTCTGAATTTGTCAACATCTATCTCATAGTGCTTTGTGATGGGGCGGCAGCCTCTCAGAATGATCGGCTGATCCACTGTGGCTGCAAAGAATGTTTGCTTGTTTCTTAGATTTATAAGGCACAATTCACAAAGCTCCGGGGGTGGCATAGACATAAAATACAGTAAAAGTCAAACATAAAATCAACAAAATTGCAAAAGCAATCATCATTATCAGCTGATAAAAATACAACCAAAGTAATAGAACACAAGTAAAACCAACAATACAACATTTTGAATGTCGGTGAAAATAAAAAAAAGTAAATTTTTCCCTGCTACCAAAACAACATCAGAGCTGGCTTCGTATAAGTATCTCTTGGGAGGGCATTTTAAAGACTAGATGCCATGACTGAGAAAAGTTTCTCTCTCACCAATTGCCTAACTTCAGATTGTGGAAGGAACTGGAGGAACTTTTTAAGGAATATTAAGTTTGGAAGCACTCGTGTGCAGAAGTTGAGCCATAAGGAATCCAGGCCATTTAAGATTTTATTAGCAACAACCAGTACTTTGGATTGTATTTGGAAAAGGACCAGAGCTAGCATCACTTCTTAAGTACTGGTAAAATATCTTTCCTACGGTGTACCCCAGTCAGTAATCTAGAAACTGCATCTGAAGTGTCCAAGAAGTCTTCAGAAAATTAGAGATGCTTGAGGTTTTCAATCCCTGTGAATTCCAGTGCGAAGTGACCCGATACACACCTCCTGCAGATCAGAGTTCTGTGGGACAAAATAGTTCAGACCCAGAACATTAGTGAACCTGAAATGCAGTAATGACTTTGCAGGTCAGGCTCCAGAAGACGACTGCAAGCTGGGGCCACCATGCCACTACAATGATATGAAAACTAGATTAATGATATGATAATTTTACACTACAGGTGTGATCTAAGATTGGGCTAAGCCATAACGACCTTCAGTCCAGCCTAAAACAAAATTAGCTCTTAGCTGTTGTTCTCCCACTCCCAGGATGGCATGGCCTCCAGCCGCTTGGCAAGGAGGGCTCCCTCCTCATAAAACAGCATCATCACCCAATTGTCTCTGTGGCAACACCTCTGTTCTTCGCCAGCTTCTTCAGACATGTAAACGGAGATTGCTTATAGCCCTGGCTAGGACCATCAGCTTAACAAAGAAACTGGCTTGACCTGTTGTGCTTCGAGGCCCCCAAGACCACCACCCCCACCTTTGAAATAACTTCACACGGACACTTATTTTAGTTTAAGTTATTGGGCAAATTTTGGCCACAACTATATTGAAAATGCAGGGACCCAGGTGGCGCTGTGGGTTAAACCACTGAGCCTAGGGCTTGCTGATCAGAAGGTCGGCGGTTCGAATCCCTGTGACGGGGTGAGCTCCCGTTGCTTGGTCCCAGCTCCTGCCAACCTAGCAGTTCGAAAGCACATCGAAATGCAAGTAGATAAATAGGAACCGCTATAGCGGGAAGGTAAACGGCGTTTCCATGTGCTGCTCTGGTTTGCCAGAAGCGGCTTTGTCATGCTGGCCACATGACCTGGAAGCAATACGCCGGCTCCCTCGGCCAATAATGCAAGATGAGCGCGCAACCCCAGAGTCGGTCACGACTGGACCTAATGGTCAGGGGTCCCTTTACCTTTACCTTTACCTATATTGAAAATACAACAACATGAGCGGTATTGGCTTAGGCATTGGCTCCATACTATAACTGACTCCAAACCTCTCTGATTGATAGTCTAAAGGGTAAACCAGACAAGGGAGCAACATCAATGAAGACCAACCGAAGCTCACCTCAGGGTTCCTGTGGCATGGCCCTAGCCCCTCAAGCGGGCTTCGGACGAGATCCAGGACCCCCACATGCCTTTACCGGAATACCCGGTTCCTGGAGGGGCAGGTGATGGCCGCACCTCCCCTCCCCCACATTTCTATGAGCCAATGCCTAACCACCAAACCTTACAAGTTGTGACGATTGCTGAGGGGGTAGGCGAAAACCAAGTGGCTAAAGCCAATCTGCCAAACAGAAAAAAATCCTACCTAGCCCCTGTTCCAAAACAGGCAACCCAATCCCAAGCAAGGACAAAGAATCACTGCCTAACACTAGGGAGGGAGGGTGGGAGGGAGTTTGGCAGCATGAAGCAAGTGCCCCTAATTGCGTCATGCTGCCGAATTTATCAGCCCCTGGGATCACGCCACCTCACGCGATTGGCGCAAACAGCCCGAGGCCATGGCTAGGACATGGGCTACACACACACACACAGACAAAATTACCCTATGGGGTCGCCCTGGCGGCCCGTGCACAACCAGGACTCTCAATAAGGAGGATCCCATTTCCCTCTACTACAGACTACTATCTTGCAGATACAAAATCACAGGCTTGGTTGGTATCAACAGGCGTCATCCACACCAACTTCCCAACCTTATAACAGTATAAACACCTATTCATAAATCAGTCCCATTGAGTTCGGTGAAACCTATTCCCATATAATTGATATAACTTTCAATTTCAACTTTAATTGATATATTGTATTTGTGTTTTTAATTTGATAAATTGTATTTGAGTTTTTAAATCTGGAAACCAACATGGGGGCCTTTTGAGGGGTGGGGAAAGGTGGTTTAGAAATATCCTAAAATAATAAATAAAATTTCTTCCTCTTCAACTTTTTTTTTTGCCAGAAAATATATTTAGATTTGCACAATGTTTAAGGAACTGGCACACCACAGTCAGCTGTGTCTTAAAGAATGCTGCTCCCCAAATCTGCTTTGTTCAAAATGACTGTTGCCTATTGACTTGCACAAAATAATTGGCATTATAATTTTATACCTGTCAAGATCTGACAGATGCAATTGTCTAATTACAATTTTGTCTGTGGGCGCGGAGGTGCAAAATCGATTTAACAGCTTTTGTAATGCAAAGGATTCTTTAGTAAAGCTGCTGAATAGTAATATGAAATTGTTTACTATCTACAGTCTGCAGTCTCACTTTCCTTTTTTAATTATTTGTGCATGTTAGTAAACAGTAGTCATTCTGCAGTGTGCCGGTCACTGCCCAGGAGTTCCTAAATGCCCTCAACTCCTGATTATTTTAGGGTTTCTGCTCTCAATTGATACCAAAATTATTGATGTCTCGTACTATATAGAGCATGAACATCAACATAGCTGGTGAATCACAAGCTATGAAACTGGAAAAAAGAAGTTTAATGGAGCTCCAAATATTGCATGTATTTTCTCACTAAGGATCTGAGATATAAAAATGAAAGTTCTCTGGCACAATCGCCATTGGAAAAAAATGAATGGAATAAAGACCATGCATAGTAGACAATCATTTTAATAGAATTTGTACAGAACAAGTTTGTGGGAGGCAGTGGCTGTCTTTTATACATTAGATCCATGATCAAATACTTCAACTTCTGTTTTCATTTTTGTTTTAAGATATGATATAGGGTGACCACGTTGTGAAGTAATGAGATTGTTCCATCATTTCATGTTCTGTTCCCCCCCCATGCACCCCCACTTATTAAATAATTGTTGTTGTTTGTCTTTTAGATGCTCTTCTTCACAGGAGGGGCAAGAGTATACAAGAAGGTTAAAAGTATGGGGGGGGCCACAACAATTAACAATTCAGCCTAACAAGCTGGCAGTTAAGGAGGAATGGGAACTTCACCATGACACTACTTATACTACTTTACTTCTGTTTGGTTAAAAGGTAAAGAGAGGGAGTAAAAATACTGTATATAAGTCAAGATCGAAAACTGAGTAATCCTGGGGTATCCAGCATGGTACCCTCAGTGTTTTGGGCAACTCCCATTGGCCTGATCTATCATGGTCAATGTTGTGATACTGTGGGAGCAGCAGCCCAAAACATCTGGAAGATACCACCTTATTTGTCTCTAGGTGAGCCAGAGGTGGAGATGAAGAGCTGCAAGAGACAGAGAAAGGGCAGAAATGCTTTTGAGAGAAGAGGAACCATGGAATTTTAGGGCACCATACAAGGAATGAGCAAGGAGGCCACAAAGGAACCCAGAAGCTGAACAAAGGGATCCAAATTAATAGTCTAAAACGGAGCTAATTAGCTGCAGTTATCTCTATTTTTATTCACTCGTCATGGTGAGCAGCACAAACTGTAAAACTAGCATGCTCAAATACCCCCCCCCTCTCTCTCAGAGAGAGAGAGAGAGAAAGAGAGAGTGTGTGTATTTTGGAAAACTTTGATCTAAAGCCTTATTATTCACCCCATACCTAAGTGCCATACCACATTACCAAGTGCCATATCCAACTCACAAGTCCATTCATACAAAGTTTTATAGTGACATATGTTTACCTCGTTGTACAGTTGAGGTTGAAGTTAATATAGACTGCTACAGGGGCATCCATACAGGCTAGATATCACTGATTTGAGTTCTAGGAAAGTTCGGGCACTTCCAGACAGGTTGCATATTTGCACAAAATTTGGTTGTCTCCCTACAATTATCCTATCACTTTTCTAACCACAAAAAGTATCTTAAGAAGGGCAACAGAAACTTGCACTTGAAATAAAAGTGCTGGATAATTGCACTGGAACATGTGGGATAAGAACCTCCATGTAACATACCAGCCTGAATGCTGAATAAACAGTCTGGAAGGTCCTTTAAATTATATTAGGCAAATGCTGTTCTCTGTTCTGGGTGTTTAGAACATTTTACACATTTATTTTCATCTTATAGAAACCCTGTGTTTGACTAGAACTAATTCAGTTTACAAGTTCCCCTCATCCCAGCTCTTGATGCACGAGTATGCTGCATTTATTTAGAGGGGTTTTAACTGCTGACTTCAGATGCTATCACGAATTGAGTCTTCATACTAGCAGCAGGTTTGAAAACTTTGACATTGTGTCTGCTGCCTCAACGGGGCTTCAGTATTGTATTAGTCACATCAAGTGAAAGGATGGGGATTATTAAGAGCTGAAAAGAACAACCTGGCAAGCAGACAAAATGTTTAAATAAAGCTGAGCTAGCAGACAGGTCAAGAAAATAAAGGTCAGGAAAGATCAGGTTTAATATAAGATACTGTGATAACTGAACATACAGTAGAAGGATGCGCATGCTTCTATCAAACATGCCAGTGGCCACTGATAGCTAAATCCAGCAACTTTAGTATTTTCTCTTAACTCTTCATGATATTCTGGTTTTAACTAAAAGGACTTGTATGATAGCCTAAAATATAACTAACTGAAAGAATCAATAACAGCTCTCAAATAACAGATTGGAGTGGACAGTTATATCAAATAATCTCTCTGGTTGCTGCCACCACGCAAGGAAGATAAATCCAAGTACAGTCGTACCTTGGTTGATGAACGGCTTGTTGCCAAACGTTTCGGCTACTGAATGATCGAAAACTGGAAGGGAGTGTTCCGGTTTTCGAACGATTTTGGGAAGCCGAATGTTTGGCGTGGCTTCCAATTGGCTGCAGGAAGCTCTTGCAGCCAATCGGAAGCCACGCCTTGGTTTTTGAACTGTTCCGGGAATCGAACGGGCTCCTAGAACGCATTCTGTTCTTCAACCAAGGTGCGACTGTATCTGAAACCTAATGGCAACAGCCTCACTAAAGACTTGAGAAGCATTTGAACATGGCCTCTCTCAGATGTTAATTTTTCAACAAACCCCATTGTCCCTAGCTATTGGCCATGCTAGCTAGGGCTAAAGAGAACTGAAGTCTAGCAACATCTGGAAGGCCATAGGTTGCCCACCCTTCCATTAGAACATCCCCTTCTTTCACTGATTATTTTCTGTGGTCACTAAAGTCTTCCAATTCAAGCCTTCTAATAGGCTTGAAAGTCTATATAAACCTTCCATCTACTGAACCATACCCAATCCTGGCCTGTAGCAACAGGTCTTCCATGACAAAAGGAAGCAGAGCACCAATTTCAAAGTGCTCCCAGTTGAACATTGTGTCATATATCAATGCTTACTGCCGCAGATGTTAGACTTAAATAATTAAGTTTTGATAATACATTTTGGCGAGAGGCTGGTGGGACCAAGGAGTTAGACAAGCAACTCCCTGTGTGAAACATAGGGCTAGAATCCAGGGTCATCCAATGAAACTGAAGGTTGGAAAAATTGAGATAGACAAAAGGAAGCACTTCTTCATGGAGCACATTGTTAAACAATGGGAAATTGCTATCTCAAGATGCAATGATGACCACCAACATGGAAGGAGATGAAACAAATTCATGGAGTATCACAAGTGGGGGGATATGCTGCTGTATTCAGGCCCTGCTTGTGGGTTTCTCATAGACACCTGGGTGCAAACAAGATGCTTGACTAGATGGGCCCTTGATCTGATCCAGCAAGGCTCTTCTTACCCTAAATGAATGTAGGAAAGACTTTTTTTTTTAGGAAAGACATTTTGAAGAAGAGGCACCACAACTGAGAAGGCCCTGCTCCACTTTTCTTTTGAAAGCATGGACACTTGGAGACAAACTGCTGACCTAAAAAAAACTTTTAGGTCATATAGGAGCAGGCATTTCTTAAAGCAGGCATCCCCAAACTTGGCCCTCCAGATGTTTTGGGACTACAACTCCCATCATCCCTAGCTAACAGGACCAGTGGACAGGGATGATGGGAATTGTAGTCCCAAAACAACTGGAGGGCTGAGTTTGGGATGTTTCTCTTAAGGTATGCAGTTTTCAGAGTGTTTCAGGCTTCAGAGCTCCAAACCAACACTTTTAGCTGCGCCCAGGGACAATCTGTTAGCTGGTGAATTTCTTGAGGACTGCCTAAAAATTGCCATGAGGGGCAACTTTGGAACCCTTAACCACTTTTACAGAATGGCGCAGGGGCTGTATTAATACAAATAGTGTTACTCGTGCTATAAAATAGTGTCAGCAAGCAAGGAAGCCTGCGGTTCATCTGGTTCCGTTCTATAAACCCTGGCTGGCAGTGGGCTTCACAGCGAGCAGGCTGAGGTTCTGGTCTGGTTCTAGAGTTCTACTAAAGGAAAATGTCAGGAAGAAGGTAACCTGGAGGCTTCCTAATACAAAATATGCGTTCTACGTGCCATCCGATTTGTATGCCTGAAAGCAGCTGTGAATTATTTCTGGCTAGCTAATTAAACATGTAAAGGTGGTGCCAGGGAAAGGTCTCCTCCTCACTGCACCTTGTTCAAAATAAGACTCAGGCTTGGTTGGAAGTGTTGCTGAAGACTCTGAAAGAGTCTTGATAAAAGGGTGGTCTAACTTAGGGCATAAGGGTCAATCTAAAATTGACTCAGCACCTGGAAAACGTATACAGAGCTATACTTGGGGTAATTTGAAGCTTACCGGTAGCTGCCTTGGTATTATCACTCATGCAGATAGCACTTTCATGTGTGAGTGACAATTTTCATCTCATTTCTTCCTCACAACAGCTTTAAAACTGATGTCACTATCGCTCCTATTTTACGGATGAGGAACCAAACCTGAGAGTTCACAGCCTTCCCAAGGCTATTCTTTCTCAGCAAATCTGAACCTGATCTGCAATTGAAACCCATGTATTGACTCAACTCTCGGGCTTCGGGGCCTCATTGGCTTACAGGCGCTAGTCTTGGTTGGAAGCACAATGATTTATACAGATCTTTTCACCTCTTGCAGTAGCTCTATTGAATGTAAAATAGGCGAGAAAAGAGGAGATGTTTTCTGCAGCATATTCCAAAGCAAGTGCTTAAATGATGACTTTTGTCTGGTAGACACAATGCTCTTCACACAACAATTGTCAGCAGGGATTGTGACAATATGCAGATGGCTCCTATATCTGCTCGTTTATAAAAAAGGATAGGCATCCAAAGACTGCCCCGCCCACCATAGGAACTGATTGAAAGGTGTGGACAAATCCCTTTACAGGACTGGTTAAATCATTAAGCAATGTGAGACAATCCCCTCAGGAGGCGAATTGGGGGAGGGCAGTGGTGGCACCTAGAGATGGGATTTGCTGAAAATCTCGGTTGAGTTTAATTGCATATACTTTATAAGTCCTGCCTTGCTCCTTGATCTCATCTCAGCAAGAAAGGGTTTGTGGGGTGTGTGTTTTTTAACTAAATACATGAAGAATTCTAAATTATTATATGCACTATTACACAGATACATTCCAGGTTTCCTAAAGTAACCAGAATGTAAACATATAACATACAATGATGCAAATGAATTGTATAAAAAATACTTACATATCAATACAAAATGATACAGCAGAAATGTAATGCCGCTTAGAGTGCAACACTTTTGTATTTCCCATATATGCATATTTTTGTGCCTATAATTTTGCACATCATTAGTCAGGCATTATTTATTTATTTATTTATTTATTTTATGTAAGAAAATTTACATACTGCTTAATTGCAAATAAAATCTCAAAGAAGTTAGCAAATCACATAAAAATCTATAAATTGTCCATAAATATCTAAGTTAAGAACAAGCTTTTTTAATATATAAAAAAATCAAAATAATGAATGAAATCAACAGTTAAAAATACACATTCCAAACTAAAATTACAGATTTCACAAGTCGGGGGGGGGGGAGGCTTGCATAAACAGATGGCATGAAAAGAATGCAGCACAGCTAACTACCTATTGTCAATGGACAAAACTGGGGGATGGACAATGGGAGGAATTTAATGCCACACTAAGTTGATCATTCTGTAAGAGCAAGCATTTCAACTTGCCAGGTGAAATGATTTCCTCCTCCTCTTCCTCCTCCCCCTCCTCCTCTTCCTCCTCCTCCTGTGTGCTGTTCTGGAGGATCTTCAGACCTCCATCAAAGCCAGAGGTGGGGCAGGGGGTGCATAGGAGGTGCCTGGAGGGAGGAGAGGAGGGAAAGCCCTGTTGCACAAGTGGAAATCCTTGAACAGGACTTCAAGTGATGAGAATCAGTAGTGGAATCCCAACCATAGCATGAGAAGCTCGGGCATAAAGTGGGTGCTTGATGGAAGGGGTGGTCTTGTCAGATAAACAGTCAGATTCGAACAGTCAAAGTCCATGTATGAATCTGTTTTAAATGGGTTCCTCCTCCATCCCAGGTCGCAAAGATCCCTGGCCATTCCTTCTCAGCCTTCTGGTCATTCCCCTCTGTTGGACACTGAAGCCAGCTCGTGGCCCTGTGATGCAATGAGGACGTTGCTTCATCCTCAAATGTCAGTCCAAGATGTGTGCCTTCTTGTCCTTCACTTCAGACAGCAAAACATTTTGAGCCAGCCCCGATTCCTTAAATGATAAAATAAGTAAGTTTGCAATCCTTAACTGACAAGTCCCATTGAAATCAGAAGGGCTTACTTCTAGTAGACATACACAGATAAACCTTTTCTCTTACAACCATCACATGGGAAATACGCTCAGACTAAATCTCAGGAGCAACCTCAGGGGTGGAGCATAAGCTTTCTAGTTAAAAGTTGTCAGGTTCAGTTCTCACTGTCTCCTGCTCAAATAGTCAGGTAGTAAATGGCAGGTGTTTTTCACTCCTATCAAACCTGAAACACCACTACCTGTCAGACTAGACTATGCTGGGCTAGATGGATACATGGTCTGTCTTTCTTTCCTTCTTTCTTTCTCTCCTTACTCTTACTTTATCCCCTGTGGGGATAAAGAGACTTCGTGAGGATCCACGAAGTCATTTTGACTTATGGTAGCTAATTAGGGCTGAGTCTGAGTCACATTTTTAGCAGCACCTTGATGACACAGTTATCACTCAGAATGCTTTCCGGTACTATACATGATGCAAATCATAGTGTGCGTTCTACTTTTTGGTTACAGTGACTTCTTACACATTTCCTGAATTGTAAGTTGCCTTGAACATGGGAGAAATGTTTTAAAGGAAATAAATTGCCACTTTGTTGCATCTTCTTCTGCAGGCTGTTTGGTGAGGCATAGTCCTCTAATCGCTAGGGATGCCAACTCTTATTGTGGGAGACTTGCTATATACCTTTAACATCTCCCAAAGAGGCAAATGAAGAGGTGAAGTTTTCCCATTTAGTGCAGCTTCGTGCCATGAAAATATACTGAGAATTTCTGCCTGCCAAGCGCCTGTTTAAAAAGCTCGCAACCACATGAGCACAAATACGTTGTTGTGGGTAATGTTGCCAACTTTTTACTGGCTTTGTTCCTGTGCCTTGAGCAACAGCCTGATACACAGGAATTAAGTCAGTGATGCTTTCCCCCAACATTTTATCTCCATGCCAAGGAACATTTTACTTAGTACATTACTGTAGCTCAGGCTGCTGTTAAAGGCAAAACTGCCAGGATAGTAAAACCATCAGCAATCATTGAAGTAACACCTTCAGAAGCACACAAATATGGCTTGTAGTATTTGTGAGCACATCTTAAGACTCCAGCTTCGGCTTTTAGAGCCACGCTTTAAGAATCCTCCTTTCTGAAGATACACAATTAATCTCTTTCTCTGAGAATTTTCAGTCTTAATGTGCTTAGGGAATTAATCCATAACATGACAAAAGCAGCCTTGAAACAGACTTTTCTTGGTCTTTAAATCAGCATTAATATATTTGTGTTGTTTTTGGCGGACCGCAGTTTCCACATTTGGCTTCTCAGATTGTATCCATGAAAATTAATGATCTGTCACTGTACATGCCTATGTTCTAATGAAGCACTTTGTCAAGTATGAGTGAAGTCAGGTGTGAGAAGCTGGCTTCACCTCACCCGTGATAACAAAAAACCTTTCTCCCCCTCTTCCCACCCTCCCCTCACACAAATTCAATTAAGTGTGAGCGAAAATTTAATTACTGCTGTGCAGCAGTTTTGCATTTGTGATCAAATAAAAGAGCTTTTGTAGGGTTTATAGTCTCCCACTGTATGGGAAAGGGTGATAAGTGTTAGATAAGCCAAGCCAGGAATTCAAATGCAATTATATTTGTGTGTGTGTGTGTGTGTGTGTGTGTGTGTTTCTAACAAAGCGAGTTTCTTGTGAAGTTGTGTGCTTGCTTGCTTTTCATACATTGCACAAGAGAGGGACAGGAGGAATTACCCACCCAGTGGGCCAGATGGTGAGCACAGCTTAAATAAGGAGCTCAAGAGTCCTTAACTATCTTGCAAAATCCCACTATCTCACTCACAACAGAGTCTCTACAAGGCCTTCAAATTCAACTAGTACAACAGAGAGCAAGGCCATATAGTTTCTTTCTTTTCCACTATTTCCTTCTTGAGGAAATGGCAAACAGTGGTGTTTTGTTTTGTTTTGTTTTGTTTTGTTTTTTACCCAGCAACAGGCAAAATGCAACCAACAATATCACAAAAGAAAACAAAAAGGCAGGGGGCTTAGAAAAGGATTCTGCCAGGTCTGAAAACTTGTAGAGACATCTAAGGAATTTAGTGGATGACCATGTTCTTCCAATTTTTTTGATACTTGAGGCACAGGGAAGAAGAAGAGAAGAGTTTAGATTTGTTATCCCGCTTTATCACTACCCGAAGGAGTCTCAAAGCGGCGAACAATCTCCTTTCCCCTCCTCCCCCACAACAAACACTCTGTGAGGTGAGTGAGGCCGAGAGACTTCAGAGAGAAGTGTGACTAGCCCAAGGTCATCCAGCAGCTGCATGTGGAGGAGCGGGGAAGCGAACTCCATTCACCAGATTACGAGTCTACCGCTCTTAACCACTACACCACACTGGCTCTCACAATTCTTCTGCTTCTTATGTGATATTATTAGCTATTAAAGAAAAACAAAAAGCCCAAGAAGGTTGCACCACTAGGCCCCAGTCCCATCAGATTCCACCCCCTGATCTGCCAAGGACTGCCTCTTCTCTGCCAGGCTCCACCCCCTGTATCTGAGCCATAATAAACTTGGCAACTCTCCCATTTTGCATTTGAAGTCTGGACAATTGTTTTTAAAATGCAGTTCAGCAATGACTGGCTGGCATACGAAACAAAATGGCGACTGTAGAAGAAGAAAAAGAGTTTGGATTTGATATCCCACTTTATCACTTCCCGAAGGAGTCTCAAAGCGGCTAACCATCTCCTTTCCCCTCCTCCCCCACAACAAACACTCTGTGAGGTGAGTGAGGCTGAGAGACTTCAAAGAAGTGTGACTAGCCCAAGGTCACCCAGCAGCTGCATGTGGAGGAGCGGAGACACGAACCCGGTTCCCCAGATTACGAGTCTACCGCTCTTAACCACTACACCACACTGGCTCTCTGTACCCACTCCTTTTCCTATACAGGCTATTGGCAACACCCAAACAAGCAACACCTTGTTCTGTCAAAGGTTGCCATTGCTCTCTGTCACAAAGAACAGACCAAAAAGAATCCCTCTCTGACTCTGCTCATCATTATACATGGCACCTGCCATAAAATGTGAGTCATAGCTATCAGACTGACATCAGACAAGCCAGCTCCAAACAACATCTCCTCAGTGAATGCCATTTACAAGCATGTCAAGGGGAAATCAACAGTTTATCATCAGCATAGCCCCACCTTGCTAGTAAGCCCTCTTCTGGGTCATCTTTTGTTGTTGCTGCTTTTAAAGAGTGTGTATCGAAATAAGTTATGCTGTCTATTAAGATGACGGGGCCCCAGAGGCAGGTCATATCACAGCAAAGCAAGAAATTGACCTGTGAGCTCAAAATGACAAAGACGCATCCTTCTGTCACGCTCTTCCTTTACACCTGAGCCTTAAGAGAGCTGTCATGCCACAAAATTGGACCCCAGAGCTGTGGCTGCCCCTTTTACTTGATTGTTTACCTCCACTTTCCATACCATTTCAAAAGGTTTTTTAAGGCGCAAGTGTGTTTTCCTGCCAAAGTGCTTCGCTTGGCAAATTGCTGATGCAGAATCTCCTTGCTCCAGTGCTCTTGGGGTGAGGAGAGGCAGGCAGGCAGCATTTTTATACTAGCCTCTCTCTCATACCAGGGACAAGGGAGCATCTCTCAGACAGGGACAAACATGGCGGAAAGGAACAAGGTTTGCAAAGCATAAAGAGACCAGGATAACTATGACAAGGGGTGGGGGAATCTGCTTTCAGCCTGTGTCACTTTTCCACCTGTTCACACATAAAGCAATTCTACCCCATTTCTGCATCTATCAGTGAATGTTTTTTTTTAAGTCCTCTCACAAAAGTTCACATTTTAAAATGTATTTTTGAGCATGCTTTCTCTCTATTTCTTTTCTCAACACACACAGTTCTAAGGGTGTTTTTGTCTCAATAGAGGCATAAAGGGATCATTTGAGTTTTACTCAGAGTAGACCCATTGAAATTCATGGACGTAAGCTAGTCACATTTGTTAGTTTCAGGGGGTGTCCTCCAAGTAGAACATCATTGCATGCCACCCTTACTCTGAAATTTGGCTGCTTCTTTATTTAAGCCAAGAACATCGAGTCAGTTCATAACAGTATTATTCACAAGACTAGCTGCACCTGTTATCAACGCTGACAATAAACTTAAAGTATGATAGGTTCCATTTTTGAAAAAGAGGGACAGAACAGCTCCCTGGATCGTATTTTGAAAAGAAGAATAACATAACTTTGGGTAATTTCCTGCACAGCGTTCTGCTTGCAATGATTAAATATATATATATTAGAATTTTGCCTTAAGGAACAGTGATGGGGAAGTGCAGTAGATTAGAAAGTGTGGGGTCAGGGGCTGAGCAAGGTGGGTGCGGTGGATGTGGACAGTCCGCCCTGGGTGTCACCTCTGAGGGGGTGACAAAATGCTGTCCGGCACTCAACGTATATGAGAGATGCTGTGGCTTTGGCACACACTGGCTTCCTGCTGCCAAAACGGTCCGCTCACTGGCTCCCGTTGTAGGGTGGCAGGCAGACTCCTCGTCGCAAGGCACGTAACACATAATCTCTGCAAAAAAAAGCTCAACAAAGTCAAACCATTATCACAGGCAAAAAAATAAAATAAAAATTCAAGAAATTTTCCACACCAGGTACCACCTGACCTTGCTACGCCACACCACTGTGTGGGGCAACAGGTTCTTGACACAACGTCTTCATAAGCTTCCCACAAATAAATCAGAATAAATGCCCAATAAAGAGGAGATAACGAGGAGGTGCTTAACATTCTCACAAATTTTGCACAGACAAATTAAGATGAATGCTCAATAAACAGGTCACCTGGAAGTGACCTTAGACTAGAAAATGCTTTTTATTTGCACATTTGACAAGGAAACCAACATGCATGAAATCAGATCAGCTTCCCACAATAGTCTTGTTTGGCATTTCTGACCACAATGCAGTTTTACAAGGGTGGGGACCCCTTGTTTTTAACCCTTAAAGGTTTTATCTTTCTCTAATGCTGGACATGCCATACTGCGGAACGAATTTGATTCAGCTCGGCAGACACTATTAGATCAGCTGTCAAAAGCTGACTTAGACATCTGAAGCTTTCATTATTCCCGTCCATCATTTTAAAAAGAAAATGACCTCTTTTTTTGAACTGTAAATGTTCCGTTTAAAACTACATTTGTCTTTAAAACTGTGCCACATCCCATTAACATGAATTTATTACTCTGTGGCAAATCCACTGCTAATGAGATGAAAAGAACTTATTAATACATCAAATGTTTAAAATTTCTAATACTTTACAGCCCTGTTTAGAGAAATGGAAGGAGAGAGCGCACAGGAGATTAATGCCACTTTGATTCTGAATTAGGTTGACTTCAGACTTTACAAGTGTGTCATGGTTCCTACTCAAAACCTGTTTCCCCACAGCAGGGGCTTGACACCATGACTGTGATTTTTGCAAGGCAAATGTGAGAATCAGCTGGATCACATATTAAGTCTCTACACCAGAATCCCCACCCCCAAAAGCTGCTATGCTGGCATGTGAGTTTATCACACACCACAGCCAATTCACAGGGTTGTCACATAAGACATTGCTGCTGCAACATCCCACTCCAAACAATTTGGGGGGCCCAAGCATGCTCACAGAGTTTATGCATGTGTCTCATTCAGTTGGGGGGGGGAGTTTTCCACAGAAAAATACTGGTGTCCATGCCAATGTGTCTGCAGCAAATATGTATGCCATATAATTATGGAACCACATCTGAGAGCTGCACAGGCCCACTCCCTTGCCTCGTGGAAGACTTCAGTGGGTACTTTAGCATGGCAGTGTCAACAACCACAAGAGAAGACTTGCTTACACCATAGGCTGAGTGAGTTCTTACTCTGCTCAGCCCCCACTCCCTTGTCTCAGAGTACAACACCACAGAGGCCAAGATTGAGGGGCAGGAAATGCCTTCTAAACGATCCTGTCACCATAGGGACATTTCTGTTCCTGAGACTAGACTTGACTTGACTCTTTTTACTGTGGTCATTTTGGGTAAGCTGCTTTCTGGACTCTAAAGCATGATATAAGTATTCTAAATAACTAACTAAATAAGTGTGTGTAGTATTCTGGGAAGTATACGGTATGCTACTGTACCTCCCACCTGTGCAGCGCTGTTTAGTGCTCATGGGGCACAATTTGGGAGGGCGTTCTACAATTCTATGAATTTATCTAAGCAAATTCTTACCTATATTTCAGAGTTGACAGTGGAGACTAGAGCGGAGGTGAAATTTCCCAGAAAATACTTTTTTCAGAACATTTCTGAGACTTGTTTTCTAGAAAAAGGAGGCCAACTTGCAAATTATAATAATAATAATTATCCAAATATCCTCAACCACTTGCTGTGGCGGCCTCCACTTTCCCCCACAATGCCCCAGAATGATGCTGTGGAGGATACAAAATGGTAGCCAGGCTGTAACACAGATGTTGCTGTTGGTGCTGCTGCAGCCACTCCTGGTGGTGGTGGTGGTGGAGGAGGAGAGACACTTCACAAAAAGAAGGAAGCTGTGCTATGGCCACCTCACATGGTGAGCCCCATCCCCAAGAAACTGTTAGAAAATGTAGTTCTCCTAGAGAAATTTGATGAAATGCTCCTTCCCCATTTCTCTGCCTAAAAATAGAGTAGATATTGTTCTTGATATAGACCATTTGTTCAGTGGAAAGAAATTCCATCCATCATGTTATGTGTGGCTACAACTTTCAGGCTTCACTCAGACTTTCAGAGAAGTATCCACTTTAGTGTCCACCACCATCATTTCAGTGTTTACTGTGAAATCCTGATGGAACATTTCTCCCTGGCTACCACTGGCTACTTAAAAGAACCAGTTCTGGAGAACATACATCACCAGAAAGCACAGGTACAAATTGTACCAATGGGAGAGGGGAGACCAATCACATGCAAATACCACACTGCTGTATGGTAGACCTTCCTCACCGCAGCTTGATACACAGTGCCATGCCAGCTATTTAAAGTAAGCACCATCTCTCTCAAGCTGAAGGAAAGGGATCCAAGATGCCTCAAGCCAAATGTTTCTTGAACGATTTCCCCTCTTTTCACTGTACATAAATCTTGCCCAGTCTTTGGGCCATGGTCTGCTATCCTTAAAATTGAAAGCTTGCCTCACTACCAAGCTTCTTTGACCATGTATCAAATAAATCCTCAGAGACAAGCTAAAATCTGATAGCCTCCAGAGATATTCTCCTATAATGTTTAAATGGTATTTGAAAGCTTTAAGAAAGGCCACATATAATTGTCTCCTTCACCCTTTTGACTAACGTGCATAGCTTTAGTGTGCTATGACAAAACCTTGTTTTTAGACTCTGTGTATGGGTTTGTATGTGTCTTACAGCTTCAAATACCCCAGATTCAGTCTTCAAAAAGCTGAAAACTTTTGTTGCATTATAATTTCCTCATGGTGTTTAGTATGATCAGTTCTCTCGTGGTACTTTTCGTGGTCTTGATTCATATGGATTTGGATGCGATGAGACATACCGTTGTCTGCAAAATAAACTGCAGCTGTAATGTGAAGAATCATCAGTGTAAAGGGGGGGGAAATAATATTAGGCACCAAGGCTTAACATTGGCTACTTGTACTTAACCTCTCCATCCACCCCTTTCAATCTGCAATGCTTGTGCTAGTGACCTGAGGCTTTCGGCAACAGACCCATATGCCAAACATCAATGGAGAGCTGCTGCCATTGTGATACAACTTGGTACAAGGATGCTCCCTATGTTCCTAATGAATTAGCTGCCCCTAACCAGAACTAGCTAAGTGTACTCGTTAAATACACAATTTCATATACTTCATTGATAGTGGAAGGCTGCAGCTCCAAAGAGCAAGCTCAAGGATTGAATGTCATAACACTGAACACCATATGAACTGTGTGGCTATCATGATATCGTTCCTAGGAGCTTTAATAAAAGAAAGCAGGTTGAACGCTGGATAGAGACAAAAAACCCTTTTCTCTCTGGGTTAATATTGCTACACACACAGGCAATATATATATAAGGCACCAAGCTCTGGTACTCCTGCCAAATGTTTTATTCATTGCTTTTTGCCCTTGGGATAGAAGGAACAATCCTTTTGTTTATTAAACCTTTCTTTTTACATTTGAACTTGCCTGTGAAAACACTCTGATATTTGTCTTCTTATTTGGCAAAATATGAGCCATACAAAATAGGCCCTTAGCTTTATGCTACCCACTCTACTTCTTTGCAATTGAAAGAAAAGAAGCCTATGAATGTCACAATGTGTTCAGTACTGCCTTAGCTGTTATTTGCAGTGCCATTCTAATGGTTTCCAGTGTTGTTATTTCCCCCCTCATGCAGTTTACCTAATGGTGACTTCACTGGTTAGGTCATTCCTTCCGAAGAAAGGAGTTTGAAAGTTGTGCTCATGATCCTTTGAACTCACTTAGATCTGGGTGTCTTGGTGTTATGTACCAACTCATTCATGAATTCTTCAGTTGACCCAGGGCAAGATGCCACACTTCAATCTCACTTCCATTGCTGTATTATGACGATACTCTATCTGCTCTTCAGAATGGGATTGAGATAATGATTGTAAAAGCAGATCCTGGGGGAAAAAAACCTATCACTTGATCAAGGGGCCACACAGAGCAGTAAGGAGCAAAATCTCTACCTTTGCTGTCCTTGGCTTGAAGCTGCCTGTGTACAGATGAACTGCCTGTACATTCACCTGATTTTCCTGATTTGGCAGGCCTGGGGTCAAAGTAGAATCAGGTAGCATCACCTTTCCCTAGCAGGAAAGCAGGAAGGGAGTCTGAGGAACGGAGGCAGATAGTGGTGATGAGAGATTATGTTCTAGGCCTAATAGACAAAATAAAACAAAAACAAAAACCTGACAATTTGCCAGGTCCAGATGGCAGCCACTTGAGAGTTCTCAAAGAACTCAGATGTTAAATTGATCATCTTCTAATAAATGTATGTAACCTCCCTCTATACTTGAAGATTGGAAAGTAGCCAATCTATCACCTTTTTTTAAAAAAGGGATCCAGCTGGGATCTCAGGCCAGTGAGCTGAACATCTGTCCCAACAAAAATTGATAGAAAATATTATGAAAGATAAAATAGCTGAGCATATAGGAGAAGCAGCCTGAAGCAGAGCCAGCAGAGTTCTTTGAGAGGGTCTTTCCCTCTAAACTACTTAATTTAGAGAAAAGGTGAAACAAGAGGTGATATGTTAGAAGTTTATAAATTTATGCATGGCATGGAGAACGTAATAGAGGGAAAAAAATTCTATTTTTTCTCTATAATTTCAATAAAACCAGCATGGCGCCAGCCCTTTCATTAAGAGCAGTCAGTCCCCCAATGCCTGTTGGAACAAATCAAGTACTTCTTCACACAACATGCCTTAAAATATGGAACATGCTTCCCTAGGAGGGACTGGTGGCCACCAACTTGGATGTCTTTACAGAAGGATTAGAGAAATTCATGGAGAATAAGATTATCAATGGCCACTAGCCATGATGGTTATGGTCTACCTTCACTTTCTGAATACATGTTGCTGGGAATGCCAGGTAGGCAGAATGCTATTACACTCAGGTTCTGCTTGTGTGCTTCCCACAGGTATCTGGTTGGCCATTATGACAACAGGATGCTGAAATACGATGGGTTGTTGGCCTGATTCAGTAGGCTGTTCTTATGTTTGCTGGCTTCCCTGTGTTCACATGAAATGTAGATTTGAGATGTTAGAGGATTCCTGGCACAGTCTGCATTTGCTATGAACGTCTCTCTTTTGTCACATTGGACCACTCCTCAGAACTGAACATAGTCAAGCAGGTTAGTAGTAGGCAGATCTACACACCTTGCTGAGTTCTTGTTCAACCATAGCACTTAAGAGGTGTACCAAAAGCTGTTACGGCTTTTTCCCTCCCCTCACTTTGGATGGGTAGAGCTGGTTGGAGCAGCTTCAAAGCATAGTGCCTATTTTGTGCCAGATAAAGATACCATGTAAAATGGAGCAAGACTGCATGTTACTTTCTGGGAAATTTTATGAACAAAGGGCCATGTACGCAAAAAGAAAATGGCTGCCCCATGTTGACATGGTAGCAACCTTTTTTTTGGGGGGGGGATGTACACACTGGTCCTTTGTTCATAGAATTGCCCAGGAAGCAAGGTATGGTTGTTTGCTGCACCATTTTAAGAAGTTTTTTTTTTTGTCTGGTGCAGCGGAGGTGCCATGACCTGAAGCTGCTCCAACCAGCTTTACATTGTAGAGCGAGAAAAATACAGAACAGCCCTTGGTACACTGCATAAGTACTTCTCAGTTCTTATTTGTGGGGTTTCTGTGAGGGGTTTTCCCCCCCTCTCTACCATAGTTTATTCTAAAATATCTGCACAGAAACAGGATGGGTCATACTTAGGGCTTCAACCTAGTGAAACAGAATGGTACAGATTGGGATAGGTCTACCTATACTTAGTGTTGATCAAATTAATTTGAATAAAGTTTAATATTTATTGGATTTATCAGGCTATTCCTAGTTGAAAGGAAATAAAACATAACAAAATACTATGCTTGTTTTTCCTATCTTGAGGGAAGAAGAAAAATCTGAATAATGTGTACTTACACCAAGTATCATTAAGATAAAATTAATAGTTGAACTGCAGGGGATAAGTGATTTTTTCTACAAGGGATAAGTGATTTTTCTACATATCTATGGCAGCTATTTACTTAAAATGTAATTACTGTTATAAATCACCAAATATAGTTTATAACCTCAGCAAAAGACCTAAAAAGGAATTAGGGCTATCTAATAAAGTCAACCTACGAAATCGCTTCTCGGCCTTTTGGCTAAGATCAAGTGTAGAACTAATAATGTCTATTTATTGAAGCGACTGCTGGTACCTTATCAACCTGTCAGTGGTGGCTTGTGATCTGTTTATGGCTTATATAGTGCACAGCATAGCACAGTTTTCAGCTGAGGAGGATAATCATTGCCTGCATATACAATGTAGTAAAGTTATAGGTTTGTGGTCCAATATAGTTCCTCTGTAGACATCCTGGTGTAGTGTTGCATCTTGTCTGCCTTCCGTCTGTGGCATGCTGGCAATAGGCTCTGTCTTAATAAAAATTAAAAAGAACATCGCCAGTAGTGCTGGGCAATTCTCTCCCTTTCAGTTTCTCTCAGTTTTTCGTCTTCCCAATCTTAAGTTCAGTTATCTGCAGTTCAACATCAGTTCTTTAATATCCTCATGAAAATTCATCAGCGTTTTAGTGATTTTTTTTCTTGATCTACACATTTTTAAGCAATTTCCTCTAATATACATGTATTCATAAAGCAATTTGTAAATAATATAATGTATCTTTGTACCTTATTTTCACTAACGAGCAATGTTTTCTGCAAAGTTTATCATGTATATTCATTTAATTTGTACATATTCCTTTGCTGGAGAAATGCATTGCAAAATTCAGGAAAGCGCTAATTTTCAAAGGATGGCTGCACTGCAGTCCACGTTTCACTTTGGAAAGGCAAATTAGGTAGATTCACCTTTAAATGTGCAGTGAATCAAATTTCTTCTCCATCTCTAGTGGTAGTTGAGCCACTCCAAACCCAACCAGCTACTGCATGGAGAAGCAGTCACAACAAATGGAATTTCAAGTGCCATTCATGTGACTATGGTGTGAAGCAGGAATACTGTGTTTCCCTTGAAACGTTGCTTCATTTACTATTAGCCGGTGTGCCTAATTACACACCTGTATTCTGAACCCAAAGCTCCTCAGGGCACAACAGTTATAACTGTCCATCCAGTTCCGGAAAAAGTGCCAAGCTGTTCTTTTGCTGTCTTTAAAAAATGCTACTTCATTAATCAATTATGCCATGCTATGGATCAGGGCCAAGAATTGGCTCAGACTTAGCTGCTCAGTGCTAAATAACTCTTCAATCAAAGTAGCACTTCAATAACCAACCAACAAGCAAAAAAGATGTTTTCTTTTGAAGTCTAGGATCTTGAATTTTGCAAACCAACGGTTTGAAAATTACCAAACTGCTTTTCTCACTTTCTTTCAAAGCAATTATGCAGAAAGGAAATATTGTGGAAAAGGTAACACCGCCCTGCTCCCCACAAATGGCAAGAGTAAGGAGGGCAACTCTTCCTTTCAAGTTTGTTGAATGAATTGACCTTGAGTGAGCCATGAAAAAAGAATAGAAAGCTAACCCAGTAACAACAACAAAGAAAGCTCCCCCCCCCTTTGTGCTAAGAATGCCTTTCGAATTGCCCTCAGTTTTCTGCTGCAGAAAAAGTACTTGGCCTTATAATAAGAAAGCACACAAACATATATATTTCCCTCTGGTGATCCAGATTATTTTGCCAAATGTTCTCCAGGGATACCAAGGATTGTGAGAGCAATACTTCCCATTGTTCCTCGTATCTCTGGGCATTCTCATGGCAGCATCCAGGGGGGAGCCATAGCCAGATTTCTAATGGTGCAATTTGAGCATCTGTACTAGGGCCCATGTCTGCACAATGGGGCCAGACTCTGAGCTTTCATTTTTTAAAGAAAATTTAGTCGAGAAATTAGGAAACCAAATGTGGAGGCTGATGCACAAGCCTGGCTGCCCCCACCTTCCAGTGATTTTAGCTAGCAAGTGAAGCCAGAGCTGTGACTGATGAGTGAGGAGACAGGAATCCCTCAGATATTTTCCCCTTCCCTTTAGTGCACTTTCTGTCTGGTCAGATGAGAGAAATCTATGCACATTTGTAATTAATAGTGTATATTACAGCCTTGCTTAACCCCCAAATGCTTGGGGAAATTTCTCCTCTCCCCAATGAAGCAATCTAAGAAATGGGAATAAAGTTCGGAGGTTTGAGGATAGGAAGTGATTTGTAGTATTCTGCATAAACAAATAAAAATGTTTGGCTAAGCATACTCTGAACACGGTTAGGCTTTGCATATTAAAGTGTGTTTTTTTTTAATTTTGTGCAAAGTGACAATGGTGAGAAATGTGTTGAGTGATGGTTTAAAATGTTTAAGGTTTTATTCCTGATTATGGTTTGTCTTATCACTGATTTTTGTACACCACTCCAGAAGCCTCTTCTGTCCGAAGAATGGAGTTTAAAAAAAAATTATTTTCTGTCAGTTGTATAGCATGCAAAGTAAAAAATATTGCTACTTCAGGACAGTGGAGTTTGCTTGAGTTCTTGAAGCAATGAGGCATGTTCCCACCTTAGTTTTTTTTTTTAATGGACTCAAGAAACCAGAAATAAACAATATTTTATTTAAAGAGAGGAGTCCTTTGAATATCAGAGCAACCAGACGGGGTCAAGCCAAAGGCCCATCAAGTCCAACATTCTGCTTTCCACAATGGCAGGCAGATGTATCAGGTAGCCCATAACCATAACTTGAGATAAATAACCCTCATCTAGTAGTTGTCCCTCCTACAGCATATTCAGAGGTACACTGGGGTGCAGAAGGAAAGATATTTAGCCAAGATTGCTATATGGAATTTCCATGTTCACAGCCACGAAGAAAATTATGATAATCAAAAACAAAATAAGCATCTAATCATTTATCACTGACATTCACTGTTCAGTTACAGGTAGGTACCCGTGTTGGTCTGCAGTAGTTGAAACAAAATAGAAAAATTCCTTCCATTAGTACCTTAGAGACCACACTTCTGAAGAAGTGTGCATGCATACGAAAGTTCATATACCTATGACAAACTTAGTTGGTCTCTAGGATTCACTGTTCAGGTCACTGCTAGATGTACCATTGGACTTTGAGCAGAAAGGTGGGCAACAAGATTGGCTCATCTGAGAATTGTGGTCCAGCTTGAAGGCCCAGGTCACCAATGTTTTGGTCATCTTATTTTTCATATTCCAATTCTACCTTTGGCAGAATTCTACCATTGGCAAATGGTGGAAGCTCAAAGCACTGGGGGAATCTAAAAGTTCAAAGCGGTTCTCAAAAGTTATGATTGTTTTATTTCCTTAACGTATAACAATTCATAAAATAAAACCATAATATAACCCAGGATTGAAGCTAAATCAATAACAAAGTAATATTTCAGTTCTGTCAACCCATATTATGCACACAGAGAAAAGTCCAGCATGTACAGTACATTATGATTTTAATATATCACTGTACAAAATGGACAAAAATCAAAGCAGGTTATGTGGCATTATAAATATTATTGTTTCTTATCAATTTCACCACCAAAGTAGTAAAATATTTATAGCTAACCTCAGTGGCAATTCTTCCATTGGTCCTTTTTCTGTTTTGCCTCACTTTTTTCTGCTATAAGGGTATCTGCTGAGTAAGAGAAGTCACTCTGTTCCATCTGCTGTGGGGCTATAGAAATACAAATCTTTTCCTATCCGTAGCCATTTCCAGTTGTAGAGCCATGTCTCTTGCAGCAAATAAAATGAAGAGTCTTCTGACACCTACAGACCAGGGTCATGACCTGCTTGAGGCAGCAGCAGGATGGGGAGATGGACAAAGGCAGGAAGGGGTGCCTCAATGGTTCAACAGAACTCTAAAGTGTTGGTTCTAGTTTTGGGATGGAGGGATGATTTGAGTTCCTCCTTAGGCAGAAAAATGACTTGGGCTTGATGCTACATGGTACTCACTTTTTCTGGTGTGATCCATCACTATTGGGTTGTGCGTGGAGGTTTTTCCCACCTGATCAGATCTCCACTGTGAGGGGTATCAAGTATGTGGAAGAGGCTCATGCAATTTTCCTGTCAACGTGGTTGTTTAATTCATAACACTCCCCGAGAAGCATGGGGCTGCACCACGGGGGAGTGGATCCCATGTTTCTGGGTGTGTATTTGTATGAGTCCTCAGTATAATTCTACATGACATCCTCCTCCATTCCAGATCTTACCTGTCTCTCCTGGGTAGGGTTCTCATGTCTGATCTATCTAGCTCTCCTTTGCCTTTTATTCTTTTCTGTTCTCTTCCAACTCATGATGCCCCATTCTGATTGGCTCCCAATCCCACCATTAGTTTCTTGGTAGTAACTTTTCACCCTGTTCTTTGTTAGTACTTTCCCAGACAAATACATTACCTCATCCTTTACTGCAATAGATGTGAATCCAGCCTTGATCCAATACATTGGCTAAGCTATGCCTCTAAAATATGCTGTACTAAAAGTTCTATCTGTAATGTAGTTATATTGTTATGTGCAAGGTCTATTGGAAATGTCATTTGTTTCTAAGTTTGAAATGTTCACACAGCATGAATGCGCCTCACATGTGGCTTGGTATATTTCTGCTAATGTCATGAGATCTGAGCTGCTGCTAATTTTATACGGATACTAGCTGGCCCTGCCACGCATTGCCGTGGCTAATCCCTGTGACTGCCACAACCCTGTGTCGATCCATGACATATCCCGCCTCCTCCCCCCCACCCCCTGGGTCATCCCTGTGACTGGCCACACCGTGTCCTGACCTATCCAGTTCCCTCCCCCCCCAACCCCCACCCAGGTGAGTAAGTACCTCCATTCAGCCTAGTCTGTAAAGGCTTCGACCTAGTATGTAAATGGCAACTGAGGTGCTGTTGAAAGGGGAGGTTCTATAGGTGTAGTACCAGTGTAGCCGCAGCTAGAGGGCACTGGTTTGCAACCTGGTTCTTTTTCCAGCATGCACTTTCGGCTGAGTGGTGCATTCTGGAACAGGGGGTTTGGGGGGTTTCACCTGGCGGAGGTGTGGCATCTGTCTTTGAAAACTTTCTAAGATCCTTCGGATATTCGCATGGGACGTTGTGCTGAATTTGAACACAATTGGTCAAGCGGTTTCAGTGAAAAGTGGACACACACCCACATGCCCTTTTTACATTTTTTTTATATATATAGATGTACCCATGAACTTTTATATGTCTGTTGTCTTTATCCATGGAGTTTTCTTGGCAAAATACTGGAGTGGGTTGCCATTTCCTTCTCCAGGTGGATCACATTTAGTCTAAACTCTCAGCTATGACCTGTCTGTCTTGGGTGGCCCTGCACGGCATAGCTCATAGCTTCTCTGAGTTATTCAAGCCCCTTCAACATGACAAGGCAGTGATCATTGGGTTCTTGGGTTCCATGATCACTGCAGATGGTGACAGCAGCCACGAAATTAAAAGATGCCTGCTTCTTGGGAGAAAAGCAATGACAAACCTAGACAGCATCTTAAAAAGCAGAGACATCACCTTGCCGACAAAGGTCCGTATAGTTAAAGCTATGGTTTTCCCAGTAGTGATGTATGGAAGTGAGAGCTGGACCATAAAGAAGGCTGATCGCCGAAGAATTGATGCTTTTGAATTATGGTGCTGGAGGAGACTCTTGAGAGTCCCATGGACTGCAAGAAGATCAAACCTATCCATTCTGAAGGAAATCAGCCCTGAGGGCTCACTGGAAGGACAGATCGTGAAGCTGAGGCTCCAATACTTTGGCCACCTCATGAGAAGAGAAGACTCCCTGGAAAAGACCCTGATGTTGGGAAAGATTGAGGGCACAAGGAGAAGGGGACGACAGAGGACGAGATAGTTGGACAGTGTTCTTGAAGCTATGAACATGAGTCTGACCAAACTTCGGGAGGCATTGGAAGACAGGAGTGCCTGGCGTGCTCGGGTCCATGGGGTCACGAAGAGTCAGACACGACTAAATGACTAAACAACAACAACAAACCCATGAACTTGAACCCTCTTGATTTCCCTTTAATGAATCTCAGAATGTTCCATAAAATATGCACTTATATGAATATGTGCATCTCATCTCTTGCAATGTTAGGAGTTTACTACAAAATACTGAGCAGCATTCCATTCCATCATCAAGCTCACCAACTCTGCAACTTGTCTCTCCACAGACAAAATTACTTTTCCACTGCATTGGTCACTTGTCGATGTGACAACAGCCATTACACTTTGTCATATGGATGTGTTTATTTCGCAATCTCGTGCTACATCTCCCTCTAGGTCATTACTATTGCTCCAGAAAGATGCACTTTGAATGCTTAATATTTATTGTGACTGTTCTTTATGCAAGGCATTCCCATTAATCTGCTTAAAACTGTGCTCGGAAATGCTTTGGTTTTTAAAGCTGTATATGGGGAGAAATTACAAAATCAGGAATCATATGAAAGCAAGTGGTGGTAAACTCCACCAAACTTCTAAACTATGGAACTCACTCCCACAGAAGGCAGTGATGGCCACCAACTTGGGGGGCTTTAAAGGGGAATTAGACAAATCCATGGAGAGGCTACTAGCCATGATGGCTATGCTCTGGTTGGAGGCAGTGATACCTCTGCATTCCAGTTGCTGGAAACCACAGGAGGGGACAATGCTTTTGTGCTTGGATCCCAGTTGCAGGTTTCCTACAGACATCTGGTTAGCCACTGTGAGAACAGGAAGCTGGACTGGATGGGCCATTGTCCTGATCCAACAAGCTCTTCTTATGGTCTTATGTTCTCCCCAGATGCTGAAGTTCTCGTTAACTAGAACTCCAAGGATTCAAACTTTTCTTGGGAGAAAAGCAATGACAAACCTAGACGGCATCTTAAAAAGCAGAGACATCACCTTGCCGACAAAGGTCCGTATAGTTAAAGCTATGGTTTTCCCAGTAGTGAGTATGGAAGTGAGAGCTGGACCATAAAGAAGGCTGATCGCCAAAGAATTGATGCTTTTGAATTATGGTGCTGGAGGGGACTCTTGAGAGTCCTACGGACTGCAAAAAGATCAAACCTATCCATTCTGAAGGAAATCAGCCCTGAGTGCTCACTGGAAGGACAGATCCTGAAGCTGAGGCTCCAATACTTTGGTCACCTCATGAGAAGAGAAGACTCCCTGGAAAAGACCCTGCTGTTGGGAAAGATTCAGGGCACAAGGAGAAGGGGATGACAGAGGACGAGATGGTTGGACAGTGTTCTTGAAGGTACCAACATGCGTTTGACCAAACTGCGGGAGGCAGTGGAAGACAGGAGTGCCTGGCATGCTCTGGTCCATGGGGTCACGAAGAGTCGGACATGACTAAACGACTAAACAACAAAGGATTCAAACAGAAACATCTTCTGCGCATTCTCTATATATTTTCCCCTGAAAAATCGGTTGTTGCAAAGTTCCCTACAGAGGGCAGGAAACAAATGAAAAGTCCATAAACATTTATATTAAAGAGCTAGCTAAAGAAACACTGGGTTATTGTAAATTCAATGGAGGAAATTTGTAGTTTCCCAGGAGCATTACAGCACATCAAATGTTAACTCCTTTTATCTTAAGCATATACAGCTGGTTCACGGCAAAAGAGCTATTTTGATTTCTTCTTCTTCTTTTACTAAGCAGTGGGAAGCGTAGGAGGTTTCCCAGGTTTTTACACATTTGCAAATATTAGAAAAAGAGATGAAGTTTGTGAAATGCTGTGTTCCATGGTGTTGGTTTATAATGCAACTGCTATACATTAATGCACAGCCGAGCTGTGGGCTGCAAATTTGTGTGATCGCTTTCTACAGCGCATGATGGAATAATATGATTTCCTCAGTCTTGAGTGTAGGGTGGAGGGGGCTCATAATATTAAAAACCCAAATGATCTTTCTTCCACTTTAGCCTTCCAGGGGGCCCCAAATGCCCAGCGCTGAACAAACATGAGCAAGACATGTCTCTCCATCTGCAGCTTCTAGGCTGCTTTAAACTGTCTCTCACACACAGCTCTGGCTATTGTTCTTCTACCTAGGATCACCTGCCCTCCAGCCTCCAGCCAGGTGAGCAGAGAGGGGAGAAATGACTACCTCTTTTCTTGCAAAGCACCATCAATCACTTAGCTCATTCTTTGAGATGCTGATGAGCACTAAACCGGCCAGCTGAAACCACCACCCTGGCAAAGGGGAATGTTTGGCAAGTTTGCTCTTACACATTCTGCCTTCACAGATACAGGATCCCAAGAACTGGAAGGGACCCATCCAGGCTGACCCCACCCTGAACTCATAACAATATTATTAATTTTTGTTACATTTTCACCCCAGCTTTCTTCCATGATGGAACCCAAGTTAGCATATGTGTGGTTCTCATGTCTGCCCAGACTCTGGGGAGCTGCTGTCGAACAAGATTCCATTTGTAACTCCTGGTAACAATCCCTACAGGTTCCTATGTTCCTATCTGGTTAACATGCAGTAGATTCTGCTAGCTCTTTGGATGACTCAATGAAAATCTCTCTCTCTCTCTCTCTCTCTCTCTCTCTCTCTCTCTCTCTCTCTCTCTCTCTCTCTCTCTCTCTCTAATGGGCTGACCTGTGCATGCCTCTGTGAGATCTTGGGATATGTGGTGTATAAATGTGGTGAATAAGTAAAACTACTCTCGAACTGCAGTGATCCCTTGATTCAGGAGCTAGGAAATAATCTTATAGGAGCTAGGAAATAATCTAGTGAAATGTGCATGGCTGATGTAACCAATAAATCTGCTAATGTTTTGTTTTGCTTTCAGACCATCCTGTCACAATGAAACATGTATATTGTCTTACTGCCCTCCAGTGGTAGTCTTCTTCTTCAGTGGTAGAAGTACTTTCAATAGACGGAATGTAAACATAAATCCAGATTTACTCTCAGGCTATCTAGAGCAACCACATATGTCTGTGACTTAAGGTTCTAGAGTATGAAGTTTGAAAACATCTGAAGGCAGCCCTGTTCAGGGAAGTTTTTAATGTCTGATATTTTATTGTGCTTTTAATACTGATGGGAGCTGCCCACAGTGGCTGGGGAAACCCAGCCAGATGGGCGGGGTCTAAATTATTATTATTATTAGAAAAGGGAGAAATCATGGTGAAGGGAGATACTGAAGATGGCATAGTTTGGGAATGGGATTTGTGGGACAGGGTACGGGTAGGATAAGAAATGTTCCAGGGAAGGCTCTGTTGTGTAATGAGAGAGGGCAGGAATAGGCAAATTTATCATGTGGTGAAGGCAGTTGATTCAGCTACAGAATTCAATATGGATACAGTAGTAATAGCAGTATATAGCTAGCTGCTTCTTAATACAAATTCATGCTTGCCCTTTGCGATGTTGGATATAATGGATATAATGTTCCTCGCAACAGAAATGAGCATCCCAAAACAGAGTTTGGATTGGAAGGCTCCTTTCATCTGCTGCTGTACTAAATGCATTGCACCACGCAAAGGCTGGATCCAGACTTCACTGTCCACAGTCAGAAATGTTCTTTCGGTTCATGGAAGGCTTTTGATATGATCCGGTGGAGGGGTCCCATTGGTGGAAACTTTTTTTCTCCTGTTCCTTTAATTCCCCTTGCTCCGTTTCATCTTATTGAAAGTTAATCTTTCTGGTTATTTAAACAGGCAATATTGGGAGATTTCTGACAATTTCCCCTCCCCCTGCACCACCCAGGGGTACCTATGTTCTAGATGTTCCCCAACCCTCTGGAACCCTGTGGGAGCTGACCGTGGGCTCCATCAGTGGCTTATCCCCTGAGCAAAACTACAAAGTGATGTGTCATCACATTGCAGTGCTCAGTTGTAGAGATTAGTGGAGTGGCAATAACAGGTTGTCTTGTCTATGACTCCAGCAGGAGAAGCTCCAAGAAGAAATTTAAATTCTGGCCTTCAACATAGCATGTGCTAATGCAGCCTGGTGTGTGTGCACGCAACAGGGGCACGCATGCCAGGGGGCAGGGGGTGGGGAAGGAAGGAGCCCGCCCCACCAGCCCAGCCCTTGCTGCCGATGCCACTGCTTCAGGGCACTCTCATGATGCTCTGGCAGCCCCTGTGTCACCCAAGAGCAGCACCGGCATGCTCCAGGAAGCTCTCTTGGAAACGTGGCTTCTTCCAGCCCTGTGAAGCCTTGGCATGGTGTGCCCAGTGTGGCTTGAGTGCACCCCCCACCACAGTGTCATGAAGGCACCCTGAAGCATTGGCATTGGTGGCAAGGGAGGTGTGTGTGATGGCAGCCCCACACAGCTTCGTGAGGCTGGGATAGGACTGTCCAATCCCAGCCTCACAATGTGGGCAGGAGCAGCAAAATAAACCCCCCCCGGGGGGGGACCTGTGCCTGGGGCGACCACCCCTCTGCCCCCCCCATGCAACATCACTGCTTTAACATCAGCAAAGCTGTGCAAAAGCAATAGAGGATGGGGAAGTCCAAAAGAAGGGCTATCTGAGATCATAGCCCCCTGATATTTGAGGTCCTGTTGCTTCCTGGAATTTTCAGAATCAGAAATCATGATAAAGCAAAACCGTTTAGAATCATAGAGTTGGAAGAGACCACAAGGGCCACCCAGTCCAACCCCCTGCCAAGCAGGAAACACCATCAAAGCATTCTTGACATATGCCTCCAAGACATATGCCTTAAAGACCTCCAAAGAAGGAGACTCCACCATACTCCTTGGCAGCAAATTCCACTGTCGAACAGCTCTTACTGTCAGGAAGTTCTTCCTAATGTTTAGGTGGAATCTTCTTTCTTGTAGTTTGAATCCATTGCTCCGTGTCCACTTCTCTGGAGCAGCAGAAAACAACCTTTCTCCCTCCTCTATATGGCATCCTTTTATATATTTGAACATGGCTATCATATCACCCCTTAACCTTCTCTTCTCCAGGCTAAACATACCCAGCTCCCTAAGCCATTCCTCATAAGGCATCGTTTCCAGGCCTTTGACCATTTTGGTTGCCCTCCTCTGGACACGTTCCAGCTTGTCAGTATCCTTCTTGAACTGTGGTGCCTAGAACTGAACACAGTACTCCAGGTGAGGTCTGACCAGAGCAGAATACAGTGGTACTATTATTTCCCTTGATCTAGATGCTATACTCCTATTAATGCAGTCCAGAATTGCATTGGCTTTTTAAGCTGCTACATCACACTGTTGACTCATGTCAACTCCTAGATCCTTTTCACATGTACCTGCTGGATTTCTTTTGAATCATTTCATGCTCAGTTTTCTTAATTCCGCCTACTTGTGCCTCATTGATCCAAGTAATGTAAAATTTAAGCACTATATTTGTACACTAGATATTATTGTCTACAATCTGTTTTTGTTGTACCTTTGGGCACGTATATTTATTACTTACCTTGAGGGATCTTGGTTATTACAAGAGAGCGAATAAAACAGGTCTGCTCCATCTCCTTTCTTTGAAAGGAGTTAAGATCATCACATAGTACAAGAATTGATCCTGAAAATAATTCTCCAGACAGTAAGTAGTCCATTAAGAGTTAGCAAAAGATAAGCCCAATTTCTTTTTTTTAATTAACTGATAATCTGTAGAAAACTGATTTAAATGTATTTAATGTTCTTCACTAGGAAGTAAAATGATCCCAGAAACTATATTGCAGATGATAAATTCAGGAAAAACTAGAAAACCAAAAGCACTTAGACCTGGAGGCAGAGAGGGTCAGCAAGTGGAGGAGAATGGCACAGCGTAATATTTCTGGCCCAGTTCAAACTACCCACTAAACCATGGTTTGTTCTAATTTATGTTTTGAGGTTTGAGCTTCCAAATATACATCAGGCAAATTCTCAGCACTCGGCTTTATAAGATGTGAAGTACAGTCAAATCCCTAACGTACAGCAGATCCTCAAGGTGAAAAGGAGGTCTTATTTGTGGTGTGCCAAAATTCTGAAAATTCAGATATAACACCAAACAATACTGAGCACAAACTGGTTTTCAGACCAACTGCTAATCATTGTTTGATATATTGATTTGGTATCTCCTTGCAAACCATGGTTTGTAAGCTGGCATGGATTCAGATATAGCACCAAAGCACGGTTGTTTTCTGAAAATATATCCACGATACCACACAGATGCCACATAGATAACATTTAAATCAGAGTCCAATGACAAAAGATCCATGGAAGTGAATGGGATTTGTGATGTGGAGCAAACCAAGTTTCATCCTCATAAACCTATAAAGACCCTGATGTTGGGAAAGATTGAGGGCACTAGGAGAAGGGGACGACAGATGACGAGATGGTTGGACAGTGTTCTCGAAGCTACGAACATGAGTTTGACCAAACTGCGGGAGGCAGTGCAAGACAGGAGTGCCTGGCGTGCTATGGTCCATGGGGTCACAAAGAGTCGGACACGACTAAACGACTAAACAACAAACAACAACAAACCTATATAGCAGTTCATAAACCCAAATTGTTTTGTAAAATCAAGATGGAATAAGGTGGTACAACCAATTGCCAGAACATTGTTGAACAGGGCAGCAATATTGAATTGTCAACTTGAGTCCGTCCATCCTACGTTTCCTAAACTTATGGTATTTACAGTATTCCTCACTGTACCACTGGTTTAGCAGGGGTATAGATACAGCCAATTATCATGTATCACTTGGGGTTTAATTTAAGTGCACAAAAAGACAATAAACTGGAATAATATAATCTAAGAGAAATTCTGCCTATGTGTCACATAACCTCCCTCTTTTCAGATTCATTGCCTCTACATAAATTAAATTATTTGCTACATATATCCAAGTCAGAGATCCATTTAGAATGCCATATTTTAGAGAAAGCAATTACATCAGGTCATTGATATATCACCCTACTATTCCAAATGTTTTCATTTTCATTTTTATTATTTGGAGAAAATGTCAAAACTTAGATGTTTACACGACAAATGTTCCACCTTGATCATTGTCTCAGGATCCTTGCTACAATCCGTTTGCTCTAGTAAGTCCTGGAGGCACGGTGTTGATTTCTCCAAGCTCCCTCCAACACAGCACCAGCAACGTCCAGTCATACCAGGGACTGGAGGACCTAGTTATTTCCATTTCGAGGGACACTGCTGTGACTGGGAGGAACAGTTTCAAAGGCTCCCAGACTGGAAATTCAGGCCCATCACATCCTATTTCCTGGATGTCACAAATCATTCAACCAGTCACAAAACTATGCAGCTAGGAAAGCAGAAGCATTGCTGGTGGTTATGCTGGGACTCAGTTGCTGGCACTAGGATTGGGTAGGAAAAATAACTTCTCTCTATTGGTTTATCATATATAAATATATAGGGTTGTAGCCAACACTACTACTACTCAGAGTAGGCCTTTTGTTGTTTAGTCGTTTAGTCGTGTCCGACTCTTCGTGACCCCATGGAACAGAGCACGCCAGGCACTCCTGTCTTCCACTGCCTCCCGCAGTTTGGTCAAACTCATGTTGGTAGCTTCGAGAACACTGTCCAACCATCTCGTCCTCTGCCGTCCCCTTCTCTTTGTGCCCTCAATCTTTCCCAACATCAGGGTCTTTTCCAGGGAGTCTGCTCTTCTCATGAGGTGGCCAAAGTATTGGAGCCTCAGCTTCACGATCTGTCCTTCCAGTGAGCACTCAGGGCTGATTTCCTTCAGAATGGATAGGTGTGATCTTCTTGCAGTCCATGGGACTCTCAAGAGTCTCCTCCAGCACCATAATTCAAAAGCATCAATTCTTCGACGATCAGCCTTCTTTATGGTCCAGCTCTCACTTCCATACATCACTACTGGGAAAACCATAGCTTTAACTATACGGACCTTTGTCGGCAAGGTAATGTCTCTGCTTTTTAAGATGCCGTCTAGGTTTGTCATTGCTTTTCTCCCAAGAAGCAGGCGTCTTTTAATTTCATGACTGCTGTCACCGTCTGCAGTGATCAAGGAGCCCAAGAAAGTAAAATCTCTCACTGCCTCCATTTCTTCCCCTTCTATTTGCCAGGAGGTTGTGGGAATGTTAGGGATGTGGATTAGGATATATTATTAGATAGATCCTATCCAAGCTTGTGTTAGCAAGCTTCCAATATCAGCAGAGTGACATTCCCCTTTTGTGCGCAGCAAAGCATGTGCGTTAGGTTCGCTAGAACCTCTATAACAATATTACACTTTATACTTCAATATTACACTTCCTGGCAAAGGTCCCCTTTGTCCCTCTTAAAAGAAATACACAACACAGTGTTTATAAAATAAGATAGAGTTTACTTACAGTTTCATCCTGAGTTACAGCATAATCTCAGAAAGGCAGGCTTGCTTAGAAAAGTTACAAGTATATATATACATCTAGAGACTACTTAGTAAAGTAAGACTCCATTTGGTCTCACTCTTGGCTGCAGGCCTAGAGTGAGAACCATCCTAACTAGAGATTCTCTGAAGATGTGTCCTCATCGAAGGAGGAAGTAGCTAAGAGAGCGAGTGATTGCAGGCCAGGGGCTAAAATCAGCTAATCTCATCTGCATATCAGGAGGGGACAGGAACTGACCTGTAGTCAGGTGTCCCTCCAGGTGAGTTCCTGTTAGTGGACACTCTAGGAACTGTTGTGACTTGTCTGCCCCAGTGTTCCATCCCACAGAGGTGATGGGACCAGTGGCCATGATCTTGGCCTACTGAAGTACATAACTATGACTAACAGGTTTATTAATTTCAGTGGCCCTACTCTGAGCAGAACGTAGTTGAATACATCCCAGTCTCTCACGTCTCTGCAGAATTTATACTGTGCCTTTCGCTAGAAAGGCTTCAAGGCAGATTTTAATAATAAAATATTAAACAAGATAAAACAGCAGAGATACCAGATAAAAGAGAGCAATAAAAAGCAAATTAAAAGGATATTGAATACCATTAAAAGAATAAAATGGCAGGATGGACTCTGCCTGGTGCTCAAAAGATAGCATCATGGCACAGGGCAAACATGCAGAGTTTGTGACGCTGGATATTACCACCAAAAGAGCACTCTTTCCAACAGCCACCTCCATGTCTGTGAGGATAGGGGGCCTCTGAAGACATTCTTAATTGCCAGGTGGATTAATGTGAGAGAAGACAACACATTAGACCTCCACATCAATGCCAGTACATAGGAGGAATGTGGTAGATTATGCCTTGAGAATACTCAAGCAGAACAAATAATGTCCTGGGGGATGCAGTGCGTCAGTTTAGACCAGTGTTTCCCAACCAGTGTGCCTCCAGATGTTTTGGGACTACAACTCCCATCATCCCTAGCTAGCAAGACCAGTGGTCAGGAATGATGGGAGTTGTAGTCCCAAAACATCTGGAGGCCCACTGGTTGGGAAACACTGGTTTAGACAGTCTTGGTTCCAGGCAGCCTTGAGGGAGTCAGTCAACCACGGGGTTCCTTATACCATGGGAATATTGTAGCCTATATTGTAGCATTACTTTGTGAGAAATAATGAGAACAGGTGTCACCTCCTCCTCACCTCACCCTCACCCCAGATGCTTTAAGTACTTGGGCGCATAAAATGTAGTAGATTCTAATGTGGTTGTTGAGGTGAAGTGATTTGTTTCTGGGCGCAAGAGACCCTAAGTACGCCTCTGAGGCAAAGCAGTTGTTCCAAGCCCCCACATGAATGACTTCCCATTCAGACAGCATCCACAGCCACAAAGAGATATTAACTTTCTTTGGTCAAATTCATAACCAGATTACACTTAAATAAATAAATAACAATGACAGAGCCTCTTAAGAGTAATCAGGCAGCAAATTCATGACCATGTAGTGTTCCCTGGGGTGCGCCACAAATAAGGAATTTGGAATTTGGAATACATAATGAAGATAAGGATAAGGACTGCGTTTGCTTTACTATCATGATGTGTCAAACCCAGGAATTAGTAGGACAAATGTTTCTGCAAATTACCCTTACAATAATATTGGGGAGGGCGGGGTGGAGGAAGTAATTACCCTTTGAGAATACTGATACATTGATGTATCAGCAGTACTGTCAGATATAACGCTGCAATTTATATTGCAGCACAAGTTCTCCCCAGCTTCCCTCGAGGATTTAGATTTAATGAAGTTACTGAAGAGCCATTTATCATGCAATTCAAAGGATTAAAAACATCAAAATAAAGATGAACAAGTGAGAATGGGGGCAGAACAGAAAGAACTGTTTAAGGGGCAGAAATCTGTAACCAATTAAGTGCATATTGTAATATATTGTTGAATGATGATATCCTGTGCTTTGTTTTGTTTTAAAAGATATATAAATGTAGGAGTAAAGTGGAATATATGGAGCTGCCTAATAAAGAATCAGCCCAATGTTCCATGTAGAAAATCTTTCAAAGCAAAATGCCTCAAGCACGGTCTTGGCACTGACTCCAGTCCATATAATCATGAGGATATGGGAAGATTGCATGTCCAACAGTGCCCATTGCTGTTGCAGATAGCCTTCAAAATGGGATAACCTGTAAGCTTTCAAAGTATTGCAAAGAATGAATCAAAGTATGTTGTTTTTATTGCTGGATCTGCTGGACAAAGCCATGTTAAGATGTAAACTCTCGTTTAGAATGCCGAAAGCTGTTTGCCTGCTGAAAAGGTACGAGCCAGTAGTTGGTAGACAGCTAGATTGGTCTCCCTGTGGATATCCATCTCTTTGTTCTTAGAGCCTTTGTACAAGCTGCATTTCCTCTATATGCTAGATCATTCAAAGGAGGGCTCTCCCTTTCATCCTACCACATGCTGGGAGTTCCATCTATCTAAATATTAATCAGCCTTGTTACCTATCAGTGACGTGGTATGGCACCCTTGTGCCCTATGGTGAAGGGCAGGTAAGAAATCTAATAAGTAAACAAATATTTAAGCCCCTACTAGGAAACCCCTAGGGGGCCATGGTTGGCACTGCATCTAAACCCAGGGAATGTAAACACCATGTCCCCCACCCAAGTCCAACTGAGTAGTTTTACTCGAATGGAGGAAGGCCCGTAACGGAGGTAACTGCTTTCCTTGTCCTCAGCTGTGCTATAGGGAGTTCATTTTTTGTCCTCCTTCGTGCTTTTTGTTCAACTAACTCCACCAAGGGTGCCGTCCGGATGCCATTGAACTCCAACTCCCATCAGCCCTAGCCAGCCAGGCCAATGGTTGGGAATGATGGGAGTTGTAGTCCAACAACATCTGGAGGGCACCAGATTGGACTGCAACTCTTGAGACATGCTGTTGTTTTGGTGAAATGAAGATAAAGAGGTTTTCTGGCTTCCTGTCCCAGGGAGCCTGAGTTGGAATGGACTGGTGTAAACTATAAATTAAATACTACTAAGTATAGGTCACAAATTGTTAGATTTGTAGACAAATTTATGATATTTATTTCTTTTTATTGCAGAAGAGTTACATGCTGTGTTTCCAGTGACTCATAGCGGTTTACAGCACAGTGATGCAAATTACCGATAAAAAGAAAACATTAATATGTCATGCTTTGGTGCATACACATTCTCAGGAACTGCAGTGTGTGGTCAGGTAGGCAGCAGCACAATGCCTAAGCAACATGTGTCATGCTCCTCTTCATTGTGCACTAAGATGCTGTGATCCCTGACTGGCTGCCAGACCATGGAGGAGGGTGTATCAGCAGATCACAAGGGCTGCAGCAAATGAGACGTCTGCAGCAATCTCATCCACCCAATGCCACCCTGAAGCTGAATCCACCAAAATGCATTCTTACTTCACTACACTTCAGCCCTCCTCCCCATGTGAAGTGCAGCCTCATACCAATAAATAGAATAAGTAAGATTTGTGGGTGCAGATGGAATTACTGTATGATTAGCAATGGGAAATGCCAGTTTGAGCTCTAGAAATTTCAGTCCCTGGTGGCCACATACTGACAGATTAGCTAAGCTTGTCCCAAATTTAGAATTTGTATTCCCCCTAGACGAAGCAGCTACATAAGTATTTAAAGCAGGCAAAAACTGTACTTGCTACTGGACATACCTTTTGTACAATATACAGGCAGAATGCCTGCTGTCAAGACTCTACCAGATGTTATGAAGCCCTAAATCCCACACACAACTTGTTTCAGTGTTCTTCCAAAAGTGTGTGGCTATTGTTAATGTGTGAAGAACCGAATGCAGATGGAAGGCTCCAATACTGAGTCAGCAAATGACAATATTCATGTGTCTGATCCAGAGAGGCATAACTTTTTGTTTTCCTAACAGAGGTACCCTCTGTACATCACCAGTTTGTGTTTAAATTCTCCCCACTTATGAAAAACAGTGACCACTCTGATGCAATGGAGCTTCCCTGTTGGCTGCTGGTTCAGAAAAGTAAACAAAAAGGCCCACTGTGGATGTGCAATTCATTGTACTTGAGGAGAAAGGACTCACTCGATACTTTCCATGGAGCCTATCCATTCCAGATTGATTAGAATTGCTTATCCCTTCAATAACAAACCCAATTTCAGTTGAAAATAGTCCTGGCTCACAAATGTATGTAAAAACACTTGATTTTGTCTGATTATTGTACACTTGGTGATGGCAGATGAATATGGACCAACTCAATTAAAACACTGGAAACTATTGTGGTGAAGCTACTATTCAAGTTCTCTCTGTGGTGCTACACCTCTGATGTTCCATTCACACATGCAAGTCATCACTCAATGTTTCAGTTATCCAAGGAACAGCCAGTCTCAAGAGTAATATTCCTTGTAGGTATACTCATTTCTTAGGCCTTACAACAGAACACCCGTCCCCCATACTTCAAGAGCCAGCGTGGTGTAGTGGTTAAGAGCGGTAGACTCGTAATCTGGTGAACTGGGTTCACTTCCCTGCTCCTCCACATGCAGCTGCTGGGTGACCTTGGGCTAGTCACACTTCTCTGAAGTCTCTCAGCCTCACTCACCTCACAGAGTGTTTGTTGTGGGGGAGGAAGGGAAAGGAGAATGTTAGCCACTTTGAGACTCCTTAAGGGGAGTGAAAGGTGGGATATCAAGTCCAAACTCCTCTTCTGATTATTATTATTCTTCAAGTGTTCATGTCGTCCCAAGGAAGTCAATCAATCTTACAGGGGAAGATTTGACAAACCATTAAGCTATGCTCTCTTATCTAGTTTGTTAGTTTATTGTTCTAGCCAAAGGTCAACAAACTTGTATTAGGTAACTATATTAATAAATTCATATAGAACACACACCCATAATATTAAAATCATATCTATATAGCCAAGTTCTCTTATCATATGAGTATACCGATGTTGGAGCCCTCCAGTGACCCAGGTTACACTTTGATGATACACTTGTGTTACTTCAGGGGGAACACGCCCACACTTTATATTATGATTTTAAACAGATTTGCTAAGACAGCATTCCCAACCTCGTGCCTTGCAGATGTTTTGGACTACAAGCCCTATCAGTCTTGACTACTGGCTAAGCTAACTGCAATGCAAAACCTCTGGAGGGCACCAGCTTTTGGGAAGGCTGCTCTAAGAGATTCTCTTTATTCTTCATACCGAACTTACAAATAATAATGAAACCTTGAACCTTGCCATTGCAAATGCCAACACATAAGCTAGTGAGCTGATGATTCAACCTGCACAGTCCCCCTGAGCTAACTTTGCATCCTGACCTGCCATTTGGGCAACCGTTACCCTTATGCAATCTTATGATTATCTTAGGGAAAGTGCTGCATGAATACAAGGTTATTATAAGCATAAATGTACATCAAGTAGTACACCGAAATACTCTGACTTTCATTCCACCTTATTATATGTTAAGTTCACTCATTTCCAGATCTCAGGGGATGACATAAAGCTTTCTGCCTCTCAAATGGAAATCCAAGGGGGCTGCATATTCCGCTGCTGTAATATATGCTGAGCCAAAAGTTCTGAGAACCTCTCTCTCTCTCTTTTAAACACAGCCAAATACAAAACCAATGATATTTCCCTCTGAAGAGAGAGCTGCAGTTTTTGTCTGGCAGCTCCAAGTTCCTAGAGGCCTGGTTGGTTTTGCACGTTGGGTAACTGCATACCTATCCTCGCCATTAGATATGTGAATGCATGTTAAGACTAGTTATTCATAATAACAAAATATTGTGATAGCTATAAGGTAAAGGTAAAGGGACCCCTGACCATTAGGTCCAGTCGTGACCGACTCTGGGGTTGTGCGCTCATCTCGCATTATTGGCTGAGGGAGCCGGCGTATAGCTTCCAGGTCATGTGGCCAGCATGACAAAGCCACTTCTGGCAAACCAGAGCAGCACATCGAAACGCCATTTACCTTCCCGCTGTAGCGGTTCCTATTTATCTACTTGCATGTTGACGTGCTTTCGAACTGCTAGGTTGGCAGGAGCTGGGACCAAGCAATGGGAGCTCACCCCGTCACAGGGATTCGAACCGCCGACCTTCTGATCAGCAAGCCCTAGGCTCAGTGGTTTAACCACAGCGCCACCTGGGTCCCACTGTGATAGCTATAGCACACATGTAAACAATGTATATGGGCAGCAACAGTAATTTGCAGAGAAGAGTTGCTGTGACTGCACAATTCATCATATCCACATGTCTAGCCCCCTTACAGATGCTCACTTTCTCACATTTCTCCTCTCAGTGGGAGTACAAAAGAAGCAACTCCTACACATCATTCCCCGCCCCAATATAAACAAGGCCATAGTGATAGTGAACATAAAAATAAGACTCGTCAAAGAAGAATTAATAATATAAAAATAACCTAAAGCTGTGTGCCCACATCAGACAGACATCGTGTCATGGACTCCAGCTCCTGACACATTGACAGGCTGATAGCGCTGAAGCAAAAATGCAAAACGCACACATAAGGTAAAAGGTAAAGGTAGCAGCACATGGAAACGCCGTTTAAATACCTGGACAGCTCCCAGTCCTTTCACTTAGGCTTAGACTGAATAGATTCCCAGTGAATTGTACTGACTGTAAGGTGTGCACATTCATTTCATGATGAATGGTTTCAAGCTGAACCATATGAGGCCTATTTAGAGCAATTTGCATTCATTCCTAAATGAATGAATGCAGGGGGGGGGCGACAAATCGGGCAAATGAGAATTCCATTTTGGGATTTCCCCCCTCTTATTGCTTTTCTGTGTTTGGGGTAACTTTCTTTCCTTCCTTCTTTCCTTCCTTTCTCTGCCATTTAAACACACTTACACATACACACTGCCCCAGCACCATGTATTGTCAGAGTCATTCTAAGAGATCTAAAATGGTGGCTGTGTGTGTGGTGTAGTGGTTAAGAGCGGTAGACTCGTAATCTGGTGAACTGGGTTCACTTCCCTGCTCCTCCACATGCAGCTGCTGGGTGACCTTGGGCTAGTCACACTTCTCTGAAGTCTCTCAGCCTCACTCACCTCACAGAGTGTTTGTTATGGGGGAGGAAGGGAAAGGAGATTGTGAGCCGCTTTGAGACTCCTTAAGGGGAGTGAAATGCAGGATATCGTCCAAACTCCTCCTCCTCCTCCTCCTCCTCCTCCTCTTCCCCCTTTTATTTCAGCTTTCCTGCCACCATAGCTGCCAAGTTATCCCTTTTTTACAGGGATTTTCCCTTATGCTGAATAGGCTTCCTCGCGAGAAAAGCGAAAACTTGGCAGCTATGCCTGCCACCATCTAAAAACTGCTAGAAATTAGGGGTGGGGGGGGGACACCTTAAGACAAATGTGAGTACTGAACCAAATGAGATTTTAATAAAAGAAACACAACATGAATGAGCTTTCAACAAATAAAACCTGAAACAAACCAAGGTCTCAGCCATGAATATGACTGGAATCTTGAAAGAAAACAGCAATGTACACTCTAACTCAGTAAGCCCATACCAAACTTTGCTTGCTTCTCTTATGAACTCTGATCTTAGAGAAACATCACCCATAAATACAATCTTGAAAAGGCCTTTGATGTCAACACTTTCTCTAACCTATACTTTGGAAAGATGGGTATCCATTTTGATGCCATTAAAGAAATTGAGCTTTCTTGATACCACTGCTTCCTGGTAATCCACCACCCACCACCCACCCCAGTTTAGGCTGCCTTGGTTACAAACCTCTCTCATCTTAAGCGGAGAAGGGTTGTTGTTGTTTAGTCGTTTAGTCGTGTCCGACTCTTCGTGACCCCATGGACCATAGCACGCCAGGCACTCCTGTCTTGCACTGCCTCCCGCAGTTTGGTCAAACTCATGTTCGTAGCTTCGAGAACACTGTCCAACCATCTTGTCCTCTGTCGTCCCCTTCTCCTTGTGCCCTCCATCTTTCCCAGCATCAAGGTCTTTTCCAAGGATTCTTCTCTTCTCATGAGGTGGCCAAAGTATTGGAGCCTCAGCTTCACGATCTGTCCTTCCAGGGAGCACTCAGGGCTGATTTCCTTAAGAATAGATAGGTTTGATCTTCTAGCAGTCCATGGGACTCTCAAGAGTCTCCTCCAGCACCATAATTCAAAAGCATCAATTCTTCGGCGCTCAGCCTTCTTTATGGTCCAGCTCTCACTTCCATATATCACTACTGGGAAAACCATAGCTTTAACTATACGGACCTTTGTCGGCAAGGTGATGTCTCTGCTTTTTAAGATGCTGTCTAGGTTTGTCATTGCTTTTCTCCCAAGAAGCAGGCGTCTTTTAATTTCGTGACTGCTGTCACCATCTGCAGTGATCAAGGAGCCCAAGAAAGTAAAATCTCTCACTGCCTCCATTTCTTCCCCTTCTATTTGCCAGGAGGTGATGGGACCAGTGGCCATGATCTTGGTTTTTTTTATGTTGAGCTTCAGACCATATTTGAGCTTATGTTGAGCTTCAGACCAGCGGAGAAGGGAGGGGAGAGGTAAAAAGTAGGTGTAAGGAGGAAATGACACAACATTCAGAGACAATTGCAACTATACTGCAATTACAGCTTTTTGGAAACATTCACATAAATGTTTCCAACTTTGATTTTTTTTTTAAGCTGGTGCAGAGCCTGTCATACTATGATGTAAACAAATTTAGTGTTTTTAGCCAATGCTGGGGAGAAGGCACCCCTGTGCTGGTTTTGTATTTTGTGCCTGCCAACAGAAATCTAAAAAAATGGCATATTTCTTCCCCTCACTTATTAAAGCATATGTGGCACTGCATGCTATTGCTACTAATGACAGTAGCCAATTTTTATGCTTGGCAGATACATAACTAAAGCCAAATGTTAAACACATACACACAACACACACACAAATCAGAACACACACACCCCTGTCACCAAATAATGATTTGAGGTTGTTTTCTAGTTCATAAACGTTTGAACTGCTAAAGCTAGAGGCTTGAATCTGATTCCCAGTTTTCACAGTTGTTTTCAACCGGTATGGACCAAACAGACACACCTTCTCATCTACACCAAGCAATGGCCATCCTTCATGGTGAAACAGCTTACCAGGTGAAGCAGAGCAACTCTGCTAGCATCCTGGAAGGTAGGTCACTATCTCTTACTGGGAAGGAGAGGGGCAAGATGTTAGGGAGGTCAGTATGGTACAAACACACCAGCAGGGCCAATCTGGTACTCCTGCCGGTGTGTTTGCACCACTCCCCATCCAGCAAGCTGCTTCTCTGCACAGGTCAGCCAATGCAATCCATGCCACTGTGTGCTACAAGAAGATTGCTTTCAAGGTTGACCAAGTAACCACTCCAGATGGTTCACTGAAGCAAGCAAAGGAAAGGATGGTGCTGGCACCACAGATGGAAATCCTAGTGTTTTCCAATGCCGTGCCAAAGCCTGCCTTCCACTTTTTTCAAAAGTTTTCTTTCTTGCCAAATAAATAAATAAAATAAAATCCATTATTCTGCCTCATTCTCAGAGTACCTTCAAACTAATTTTCTGTATTTCGGTGTCTTTCTGTGGGTGGCTGGATGTTTCAAGGTATAAGTCTAGGAAACTCCACAGGGGCACATGGCAAGGTGGACAGAAAACATGAGGATTTGGCTGCCCTTTCTCTTGTACTCCAACTACAACCATCAAAAAGCATCTGCAGAGAGCAGATGTTCTGAAAACTATAATATGCAAAGTATATGAACATAACACCCCGGAAATGACAGGGAAATACTAATTGGTGAGCCATATCCTGGCATTCTATATTTGCAATGATGGATGTTACATTAAAAAAACAGTGCCTCTGATGCATCAGTTTTGTGTAGTATCATCAAACTAATGCCATGAGTGCATTAGAAAACCTATGCTAAGCATAGAGATAAAGGTACACACCTGAGTGCATAACTATCAAAAACTACAAATTAGTCACATGTCAATATATGCTTTAATTTAAGGATCATGGAGCATACTGCTCATCCCTGCTTTAAGATGATGAATTATGAACAGCAGCTGTTTCAGAACAAATTTATTAGGAATCCTGTAACAGACAACAAACCCACTCTACTGATTTTAAATACAGTGGTATCTTGGTTTACAAACACAATTGGTTCCAGAAGTCTGTACTTAACCTGAAGCGTACTTAACCTGAAGCGAACTCTCCCATTGAAAGTAATGGAAAGTGGATTAATCCGTTCCAGACGGTCCGTGGAGTACTTAAACTGAAGCGTACTTAACCTGAAGGGAACTTTCCCGTTGAAAGTAATGGAAAGTGGATTAATCCGTTCCAGATGGGTCCGCGGAATACTCAACCTGAAGCGTACTTAACCCGAAGTATGAGTGTAATTGGTTCTGGAAGTCCGTACTTAACCTGAAGCGAACTTTCCCATTGAAAGTAATGGAAAGTGGATTAATCCCTTCCAGACGGGTCCACGGAGTACTTAAATTGAAAGTATTCAACCTGAAGCGTACTTAAACCGAGGTACGACTGTAGCTTAAAGGCCACAAAATAATGTTTTGTGTTCACTTTCCAGGTCATAAACATGTGAATTGACAAAGCTTGAGACCTGACCCTGATTCACAATTTTCATAGACAATTTCACCTGGGAGGGACCAAACAGACACAGATTAGGAATCCTAGAAATGGTAGTTCTGTGGGAAAGGAAAGCCAAGACTGAAATGCTCGGCACACCCAACACTGCAACTCCCATGATTATTTGGGGTATAAAAATGATCTGCATCGACAGTGTGTGTGTACCCCAGAACAACTCATTTGTAGGTTTGCCCTTTTAGCTTGCAAGATCAATAGTTTATGCCCCCTCTTGAAGTCATGAAGTGTGACTCTGCATATATCTGTTACCCTTTTGAAAAGACAATCGTTTTTTATTTGCTTGGTATTAGTGAAGTATATGGACAGATCATCATTCCAGGTTTTATTATTTGGAGACTTCCAGGAAATCCAAAGCAATAAAGCACTTTTTTCCAGTGGTTAACAACACAGCATTTTCCACTGCTTCAATTAAATAAATAAAATCAAGCCTGCATAAAGCAAATCATGTCCAATTTTTACACCCTACTTTTTCTTCTTCTCCCCACCCCTATTTTGCCAGGACATAGATAAAGGGCCCCAAAACACTACTAAAGGCAAAGACAACAGAGGGATCTTGTTGCCATCATGCCCTGTTTATAGGTTTCCCAGAGACATTTGGCTGGAAACAGAATGCTGAACTATGCAGATGAGTGATTTGTCCAAGGCCTCAAACAGTGCGCAAGACAGAGGTTTGAGCCTAAACCCCAAACCCAAATGCTACCCATTTGTCCCCACATTTGCTGCACATCTCAACCCCATACTAGCAAGGGACAGATCAATCTATTTCCAGTCAATATTACTTTTGCATGTGTCTGTTACAGCTGATTTCTGCATTTATCTGCACAAATATTTGCACAGATACATATGTTTGAATGGATGTCAGCGTGCATTTTTATTCAGAGGTCTATCACACTATTTGGAGAAGTGTGAGATCTGAAGGTCTGCAACATTACAATTCACACACACCAGTCTGGGTGGCTTAGATCAGTTCATAATAAATTCACAAAGCTCAAATTCCTCGAGCATCCCTACTTCAGACCTACCAAATTTACAAAGATACAAGGCAAAACAAATTCAGGCAGGTTTAAAAAGCACAGCTGCACCCATTTGTATTCATGCAATACAAAACTTATGAAATTCAAGGTTTAGCCTTACATGAGATGGGTTTTTGAAAGAATTAGGCCAACCTTTCCCGGCCTCATGCCTCCAGATACTTTGGACTACAAATCCCATCAGCTCCAGCCAGCATGGCCAATAGCCAAGTCTGGTGGAAGTTCCAGCCCAAAACATCTGGAGGATGCTAGGATGTAGAAGGCTATATTAGACAAATCCCTGAAATGTAGGCCTATCAACGACTATTACCCATGACAGCAAAATTCAACCGCCAAGTTCAGAGGAAGTATACATGTGAATGACAGATGTTTATGACATACCAGTTTCCAGAGGCATCCAACTGGGTGCTGTTGAAAAGACAATGCTTGACTCAGTGGATCTTGGTTTGCAGGGAACTCATGCAGCAACTCAGCTACCACTTCTCTGCCCCACACACATTCAATATATATTTTTTATATTCACATATTCGTTTCTTTTGCATATCCTCCCAATAATTAATTTCCAAAAATTCATTTTCTCTTTCAAAAGCATTCATTTCCCTTTCCAAAAATTAATTTCCCCTCAAAACTTATTTTCCACCAGATTGCACCATTGACAAACCCATTCCCCTAATTAATTCTCCCTCCCAACAATTCATTTCCTCACCTTCCCCAAATTAATTTATGCCTCTGCGTTACACCTGCACATTTTCCAAAGAAACACAAAGGGGAAACCTGTAGCTCATAGGTACTTTGCATGACGAAGAAGGTCCCAGGTTCAGTCCTCAGTAGAGTTGGGAATGTTCCCATTCTAAAATCTGGAATAGCTGCTGCCAGTCAGTGTTCACAAATCTGCGCTAGATGGACCAGTGGTCTGACTTTGAATAAGGCAGCTTTTCTATATTGGCAAAAAACTATTTTCCCTCTGTCTTCCCCAACCAAATAAAAATCCAATTATTTCCTCTCAGCACTTCTCCCAAATTACCTTCCACACAAGAGTCCAACCCAATGAAATCTGCATCCCGACATCCAAACTAAAGAAGTGAAAAGTACAGGTGATCCCTTATGAAGGAAATGTGATTGGTTACACTCGTTGCTATCTGTGGAGCTATCACTTATGTATGTCTCTTGAGGCCGAAATAGAGAGTTCAAGATTTGAAGGGGAGGGGATTGTTCAGATAATGAGAAATACATATGGTGGTTGGGTGACAAATTCCAATCCAAACATTCAGTGCTATTTTTCTAGAAAAAAGAGGTGCCGGAACTCACCATGAACGCCTCCCTCATTAGAATGGCAATGGTGCCCACCTGAGAGGTGCTGGAGCTGAGTTCCGGTGAGTTCTCACTGGAGAAAAAGCCCAGCAAACATTATCCGTGGCGCTGTGGTCTAAACCACTGAGTCTAGGGCTTGCCGATCAGAAGGTCGGCAGTTCGAATCCCCACGACAGGGTGAGCTACCATTGCCCGGTCCCAGCTCCTACCTACCTAGCAGTTTGAAAGCATGTCAAAGTGCAAGTAGATAAATAGGTACTGCTCCAGCAGGAAGGTAAACAGCATTTCTGTGCGCTGCTCAGGTTTGTCAGAAGCGGCTTTGTCATGCTGGCCACATGACCTGGAAGCTGTACGCCGACTCCCTCGGCCAATCAGAGTCATCCGCGACTGGACCTAATGGTCAGGGGTACTTTTACCTTTACCTTTAACCATGTTCAATATATAGCTGAAAAAGTTCAGAGTAAAGAGAAAATATTGGTACGTAATAAAATAAAGCAATTTTATTACTGGGTTGATTTCAAGGGTTCTTAAGTTTTTATCATTCTGGATATTATGGGAGGAATTCAAAATCGCACTGTTACAAATGTTCCATCGGAACAATCCACTTGCCTGATGGGACAATCCCTCCTCTCCTTCCTGGCATGTACAAAGTGATAGTCTTTTCACAGTTTTCTTTAAAAAATAATAATTATGAAGTAATGCCTAGTATTCTGGATTTCTAATCTTGTGGGAGTATAGGAGTTTAGAAGAGGAACTACGTGTCTGCCTGAGCTATGGCAAACGTTTTATTATTGTGATGAAATTATGTCGGCGGCTAATGACTGTTGTCATGGGCAGTTCTTTGATGCAGTACAGTGGTACCTCACAAGACGAATTTAATTCGTTCCGCGAGTCAATTCATTTTGCGAAAAATCCGTCTTGCAAATCGCAGTTTCCCATAGGAATGCATTGAAATTTCTTTTTTTTGCCCATAGGAATGCATTAATTGAATTTCAATGCATTCCTATGGGAAACCTCGATTCGCAAGACGAATTTTTCACAAAATGAATTCGTCTTGCGAGTCACCATCAGATCGCAAGACGCATTCGTCTTGCAGGGCATTCGTCTTGTGAGGTACCACTGTACTATCATCTTGGTCTGAACTGAGCTCACAAGATTTCTCCTGAATGTCTACACACACCACACAAAAGAAAATACTGAGGATCCATTCTGGATCTTTCACAAAAGTCACAGGGGTTGTGGTAGAAGAAGAAGCAGTTTGCTGGATCCATTATACTAGCTGAATAATGGTGTTGCCATGTCCCTATACGCCCCACCCCTCAAAAAAAACACAGATCTGGAGTGGGGGCTTGTAACTCTACCACCATAAATGGTACATGTGGAAAGGCCCTAAGTGTAAAACTAACACCTGCTTTTGTTTCCATTGTTAACTTTCTTTCATTGGCCCAAACCTTCAGCAAAGAAATTAAAAACAAACTTTCAAGCTCATCCTCCTTAGAACTTAAGAAAGCAAATCCACTTCATAAGTGAAGTCTTTCTCTCTGGGTTATTACTATTTGCATTTGAATAAAAAGCCATTCAAAATCAAATAAAAGCTTCAAGGTCAAAAGTCTTTTAATAGGAACTAAAGCCTACAAGGGGAATTTAAGCAATTATCCTAACGCAAAGCAGCCATCAGTTCAAACATATCATCACTCTAAATTATTAGTGATAAAATCCCATGTTGTATAACAATTGCAGCTGTGATACCAATTTAAAAATATAACGTTTCTGTAGATCCTGGTTTACTCAAGGAAAACCATTATTTTATTTTACAGGCCAATTATCTTTTGTGAAAAAAATTGAATTTATGAGTTTTTATTTAATAGATAAAAATAAAGATAGGGTCGTTTTCTCTAGAAAATATATTAATAATATATCGCCATATCTTCTGGAATCCTGAGCTTCATTCTCAGTATGAAAACTGCAATTACTGAATAGCAAATATAATGTGGACTGTAGTGTTCCACCCACAAACTCTGTTTTCAAATACCTGGGGACCAGGTTACCTGAAAGTGGCAACACGTCCCGCTTTGTCACCTGAGGTAAAATGTGAAGGTGCCACTGTGCCATCACAGCCCAGCCCACCAAAGTCTCAATTACTTGAGTTTTGTGGCAGCGCTTATATGGAGTCAGGTTCCAGTGAGATCTTGTGTGCTTTCCGTGACATCGTACTGGAAGCCACTGCCGAGTCTCTTCACACACACACACACAAAAACAGATATCAAATAGACACAATTACTCCTTCCCAGTATTAGAAAGGTCAATTCTCAGAACAATTTTAGTAATCTAAAATTTTATCTTATTATTAGGGATAGGGAACTATCCTTGATAATGTGGCCCTCCAGACCTGCCTATCAGGCCCTCAATACTCTTCTCAGGCAACAGATCCTCCTCTGCCAGCCACACACCATCTCCTCAAGCCACAGCCTTCACCAGGGGTGGCTGGCCATTGTGATTGTGATCCATGTGTTGGTGACCTCATGATTGGGCTACTGCAATGCGCTGTGGCCATGTTGTTGAGAGGACCACCTGGACACCAACATATTACACCTGTGCAGAGGGAAGCATCCTTGCTGCCCATCAGAATGTCATAGGGCAGTGACCCCCAAACAGACATTTTAATAAATTCAAAGACCTGGGAATACAGGCCTGCAAAGGTTTCCCAAACCTGATCCATGTGAGCCTCCTATCATAAGTGATACAGTCCAGACACAAGTTTAGCAACTCAGTAAGAACTAGGCCTAACTTGGACTGGATCTAGGCTATGCACAAAATCCATTTAAATCACATTGGGGGAAAACACACACACACACACACACACACACAAAATCCTGGGAACTGCAGTTTGTCGAGAATACTTGGGATTGCAGCTCTGTGAGGGGTAAACTACAGTTTTCAGGGGTCTTTGGGTGGATGCTGAGTACACAGTCCCAGTCTAGACAGAGAAACCAGTAGGAGAACACTTCAATCTCCCAGGACATTCTATACAAGATCTCAAAGCAGCTGTTTTATTACAGGAAAATTTCAGAAACAGACTAGAAAGAGAAGTTGCTGAATTGCAACTCATTAGCAAGCTTAAAACCATGGAGCCACCTGGAATATACAAAGACATAGGATTCTTATCTCATTATACATGATCAAGCTTTCCTTAGCACCTCAGCCCTTGCTTCCCCCCCCCCGCAAGACTAATTGCAGTCATTAACAGTCGTTAACAGTCATCAACAGGTTTACCACTCCTATCAGCCCATCACCCATTCCCATCACCCCCACCCTCTGAATATACATAAGGGTCTGGTGGCTTCTGTTTCAGTGTATCTGATGAAGTGTGCATGCACACGAAAGCTCATACCCAAATAAAAACTTAGTTGGTCTTTAAGGTGCTACTGAAGGAATTTTTTTATTTTGTTTCGACTCAGACCAACACGGCTACCTACCTGTAACTGGGTCTACCCTTGAACAGGACATTGCAGCATGCTTCAGACACTAGTTTTTAGAATACCAAAAAAGGAAAGCAATGTGGCAATTATATAGTTTATTATATTTCGACTACTGAGAGGCACTATTTGGATTGTTTGCCTCAGACACCAAAGCGCATTGGTCTACCTCTCAGAATTGTTTTGCTAAGCAATCATTCGTTTCTCTAAAACAGAGTGAACAGTGTGTCAAAGGAATAAAATTCAAAATTACATTTTAAAGTCACAGCACCCACAAGTCTGTCTTCAGATGCCACTTCAGATGCCAACCACATCAGCTGTTTGTTTTAAGCTACTCAGAATATTATTTAAAAAGAGGCTAATATGACAAAATTAAATCCCTTTTGCTTGGCTAACATCAAGGCCGGCTCTAGGGGAAGGCTGGGTGGCGCGGGGCGCCAGGGCGCCAGGCTGCCAGGGGGCGCCGGCCCACCAGCCGCGGCAAGACACGGGGTGGGGCGGGGGCGCCAGAGCGATGCTTAAGGGCAGCATCTAACTAATGGGTACTTCAGCAATGGGACTTTCCCCCCCCTTCACTGGCACATGCCCTGCACCCTCCCAAAATCTGCCCTGGAAGGTTGGAGGGGGACCCAGAACATGGACCCAGGGGAGGGAGAGAGCAAAGGCGGATCTAGGGGAGCATGACCGCTTCGGTCGCACTGGGCGCCAAGCCTTCAGGGCGCTGCAGGGGGTGCCACAACTATGGCATCCAACGGAATGTGAGGGGGTGTGCTGGATTTTGCCATTGCGCAGGGCACTACTGAAATTTTAGGCGCCAAGGTCCGCCACTGCAAAGACTCCATTTGCACAACCAGAAATCCTTGCACTGGTGAGGGGCTTACTTAGTGCTACATTGGATACAACCCAAAGCTTTTAATGTGCAATCATCACGCCTAATTCATGAAATTTTACAGCAGATCTACCTGATGTCTTTGTCAAACTGCAGTTCTTCCGTGTTTTGTCACCACTTCTTCAGTCTTTTGTTTACTTATCACACAAAAATATGTTAAGGAGGCAGAGAGAGTGCAAGTGTGGATTAGAAAATGTAGTAATTGAGGTGCAGTGGGAAGAACTAACCCGGGGGGGGGTGACATTTTGGAGACATGCTTGCCTTGCCTTTCCAGGTACAGAGTCACTTTGGGTTGCAAATCAACTCCTTCCCCATAAAAAGAAAACTCTTTGTAAACCAAGAAAACCCTTAATAAAAAGAAAGAAAGAAAACCAGTGGCTGTCCTGCTTCTGGCTCCCAACTACCAGCCCCTAAATGGGTGCTTATTGTGGGATGGGCACTGCTCCTGCACACAAGTTTTTCGCAGAATCCACACAATGTTGGTGGCCTATATTCTTTCCCCATTAAACAGATGCACTATTTCCTGGGGAAGGGGGGACACAATAAGTTAAAAATAAGATTGATATCCAACCCTGTGTTTTAGTTATTATCTCAGACATTAACTCCACTTTGACTAGCAAAATGGTAAATAATTTCAGGGTTTGAGGCACACACACACCCAGCTGTGGAAGAAACCCAAATATGTCTTTATAATGCATTACTCTGTTTTTCCATAACATGAAACAGCTTCCAAACATCAGCATGACAGACTGCACCTTGTTAGCACATCAGGTAAATAAGTCTAGACCAGCTGCTAGGGAGTAAACAACCCTGGCTTACAAATGCACTTTGCAAATTGCCATGAAAGGTAAAAGGATTTGGGCTGACCTTCATGCCATGGGTGGTCATTTATGGTCTTCATAGCTACTTTATCAGAATTAGTTTCTTCCCAACCCCCCTCTGCTTTTTTCAAGTTAGTGCTTTTTTGGCATTCAGCTCACTATAATTACCTGATTCACCAAGAGACCAACAATTTCACCGGCTAAGACAGAAGCAATTTTGCACTAATGAGTCCCGAAAAGCAAGAGAGGAAATGCTTGTGTGTCCCCGGGATTGCCATATCAGTCCTTGGCAGTGCAATTTTAGAGTCCCCTGGCAAGCATCTATTAGCATTGCTGTGACATTTGGCTGCCATGCCCCTGTCTTACAAAATAGATACAATGCTTTCTTTCCCCATATAAAATCCATCCCATGCCCTGCATGTGTTACATTATTTAAACATTCCAGGAGCTGAGAAACATTTCTGAGAAATAGATGTGGCAATGCTAGAACATTATTCCATTATTTTAACAGCAGCCTCGGCTAAAAGAATACTGAACTACTGGACACAGCTTAAATACTAAAACACTAGTGGTTACTTTGCTGTGTGTGTGTGTGTGTGTGTGTGTGTGTGTACACAAGCACATGTGTGCACACAGAAGCCTTTATGGGTTTATGTTCTGAGAAAGAGCAACAGGGGCAAGAGAGTGATGCCCTCTGAATTGTGTACTGTAGATATTTTTTTATGGGTATATTCATAAAGGAATTTGTATACTGCACCATCAGTTTGGTGTACAGCAAAACAAGAGAGACATAATTATACGTAATTCAAAACAATAACTAAAATGGTCTACTTTCGGTCTACCGCCATTGCTGTCCGGCGATAGAATCTTGAGCTCCAAGATTCCCTGGCACTATGAGGGAGGGGGGAGCCGCGAGAGCGCCGCGGCCCCCCAAAAGAGCCCCAGATCGAGCATTCTGAGGACATGGGGACTCAGCTGCACCCCTTTTTGTCTTCTCTGCTCCCCGGTAAGCCCTATTAAGGGAGCCGAGAGCGAGCGGAGTGATGGGTGCCTTTGTGAGTCAAATCGCTACACTCGCAGCGTGAAGCTCCGTGCCAGCAGCCTGTGGAGCGGTGGATTCTTCCAAATTTAAAGGATTAGAAGACATTGGATACCATGAGTAAAGGAAAATGACTTTTAAAAAATTTAATCGGAAAGAATTGGCCATGGGAGGAGATTAACTGAGACGCAGTTAATTTGCCCAAAGCTGGAAAGATTGACAGGAAGCTTTCAATTTCCAAAGATTGGACTTAAAACCTTCCCCCTGAAGCAGGGTAAAGGGGAGAAGGGTTGAACTCAGTAAAATCACTGTAAAAAATTTTTTATTTTGGACTGGGGAAAGTCCCCCTTTAAGCTGCAGTCGGGTCCCTGGAGGGATCAGCGAGCCGCCATTATGACATCACAATAGGAAGGAATTTGCTTACCTCTTTGAGGTCAGGAACTGTCACTATTGAAGAGAGCACAAAATATAAGGCTGTGAATAAGAAGTTTGATAAATGCTCTTTTTGTAAATGGGCATAAGAGTTTTAAGGTATAAAGAAGAACTGAAAATGCTAGTTTGCAACCAGTTCCGATACAATTTCTGTCTTTGAAGTTTGGAAATACGAACTGCGCCATTTCCTGTTTTGAAACCTGTGCTGTTCCCATGAAATTTGAGACGAGCAAGATGCCAGTAGACATAATAACATCTGACTTCTCAGATTTCCAAGAGGAATTCATGAAATTGCTATGGGATCTAAGAAGCAAAGTACATCAGAATACAATACAGATTGGAAAAATAAACCAGAAATGTGTGGAAATTGAAAAAGGACTAATTTCATCAGAGAGTGTAGAGAAGAAAGATGAACATTCATCAGTCCTGGACAATGCAATTGAATCTAAAGAGGAAGAGGAAAGGGGCATGGAACATTGTCCTCCCAGTGAGAGAGGGAGAGCAGGATCCATACTGGGGTCAGAATCTAAGGGGAATAAAAATTGTGAAAGGATTGAGAAGTGGAAATCTAGAAGGATGGCATCGTGTAACAGTTAGAGAATTGGGGAGACAGCAGGGGACAAAGAAGGAAGCGTGGTGGATAGGCTGTGACAGAGTGGGAATGGGATGAGGAGTAATAATGGATGTTATTTTCTGACTGATTAAGATGGTCCGAAACTGGATTGGCCTATGGAACTGGCTGAATCATCTGGGAAACCTCAAGACCGGGGGGGGGGGGGTTGAATCATATCTAAGTGTTTAAATGTTATTAGGATAGAAGAAGTAATATTTGAATTTATGGATAATTTTGGGGGATAAATTTTAGGCTAAGGGGTGAAATAGAAGATAGATGGTTGGGGAAATCATTTCTGATTTGGAATAATTGGTGAATTATAGGTTAAGGATAGTTGATGTTTATAGATTAGGAATAGTTGAAGTGAAAAAAATGTGTTAAAATGATTTAAGATATAATATGAAAATTGCTTAAGTTGGATTTAAAAATGGACCCAGTGAGGGGGGAATTGAGGAAGTCTACAATGTCAAGTAAAAACGAAAGATTTGTTGTAACTGATATTTTTTTATAAATGTTTTATTTTTGTTTTTTGTCTTTTTGTCTTTGTGATTTTTTGTATTTTGTATTGTTAAAAATGAATAAATATTATTTGGGGGGGGGGCAATAACTAAAATGACTGACTAGTCAAAACAACAGCATAGACCCGTCAGCATAACAAGTCTTCAAGATATACCTGAAAGTCAGTCAGTCTTTCGCCTGCAGTGGCATTGGCTGTGAGAATGTTGCCATATTTCAAAAAGTGAAAATCGGGATACAAGAGTTGTTGAGCTTTTTGTAAGGAAAATCAGCCCAAAAAACGACATTACGCCGACATGGCTTGCCATACTTCCAGATTTCCTCAAACATTTTTTTCCTAATTTCCACCCAGACACTACTTCCAGGTATGTCTGGGAAATTCCGGGTGTATAGCAACTTTGAATTTCTGCTGGAAGCATGTTCTACAGCATGGGACTGGCAACACTAATGCCCAACTTCAGGTTGAGGTCAGTAGGGTGCCTGTAACATAGAGACAACTAACAGAGCTCCTCCCCTCCATGTGATCTCAGTGATCAGGCTGGGAGATAAGAGCGCAGCCCAGGGCTTCGTATATTGGTATAGGATCCTTGAACCTGACCCAGAAGCATATTGGCAGCCAGTGCAGATGGTTTAGCAAAGGTGTCACATGCTGTCTGCTCTCATCAGCAGCCCAACTACTGTATTCTGCCCTTGGAAACTTCCAGATGAAGCCCACGGGCAGATATGATGGCTTGCTTTGATTAAAAACAGTTGCACAAACTTTTTCCTTCTTTCAGGTCATAAAACAGGACAGATTAGCCATAGAATAAACACATCCATCACTCTGTTCGTATGAGGAGTCGGGAATCAAACCAAATGCCATTAGTGTCCTTTATAGGAAGAATGGTTGAAAGTCCAGGTTGTGCTCTGTGTGAGGGTCTCATCAAACAGCCATTAGGTAGCCCCTTGAAAACCCTTCATATACAAGCTCCTTGATCATTGTGGGCTGCCAGTTGTGCACACTACTGCTTCCAGCCAGGAGTCAGGATTACTTCCTCAATTGATTTCCCTATTTAAGAAGTCTGCTGACATTTTGTGCATACCTATGTATGTATACACATATCTGTATTCACTCCCTGTTGTTTATTAGCAAAGTAAGTTTTTTATTTTAAAAAAGTTATATTTAACACCGCTCATTAGCATGGGGAAAATAATTATTATTTGGCAGTGTTTCAGTGAATAAATCATAGCAAATAACCATAGTAAAGGAATCTGCTCGGGGCTATAGGTGCACTGCCTTTGAAACAACAACCTTGAAGAGTGTTAACGAAATAAAGTCAGATTACAGATGCTCCTTGGCTTTTCTGGGACAGCAAAAAGTTCCAAATACAGGATGTTTTATTTAAATGCTGCATGAGTCACAAAATTGAGGCAGTACTTTTGAAATAAAATAAAATAATTATAATATAAATGATCACAAAAGAGACTCTTCCGTGTCCAGTTTACTGCAGTATGTAGACTGAGGACTGTCAGCCTCTAGTGCACTTTAGTCTATGAGCCTTGGTTAGAATTACAATTAGGGTTAGGATCAGTGCTATTTTTCTATAAAAAGAGGTGCCGGAACTCACCATGAACTCACCCCATTCTCTTGGAATGGCAATGGTGCCCATCTGAGAGATGCTGGAACTCACTACAACTCTGCAACCTCCGAATGTGTTCTTTAAATGCATAAAAAGGGTTTTACTGAACACTCCCACTGCCTTGTCACTCAGCTATAAAAGGTAATATTTCTTCAGCATAAACCATTCCACAGATAACAAGGAAACACCCAGCTATCTTCACAAAATTGAATTGTGGTCATAAGCAGTGAAATGAGAGATAAAACGTTTGCGTCCCCAAGAGATATTGCAAGACTTTTTGTTGTTCGGTTGTGCTCTTACCAGTAACCCTACCCAAAAGCCTGCGCTCATTTTTTAATGTGTTTGTTTTGGAGAGCAGGCGATAGTTGAGAAGGGCTGGCTTGGATTCTAAGTGTCCCCAGGTTTGTAGTTAACTAAATTATTTTCCTCAGCATCTCATTTCATCTCCATAGGAGATGATCCAAACTAAGTAAGGTAATTATCGTGGAGAAAAAAATATTGAGACAGTGTGAGCGAACGGAGAGCCATATAACAAAATCCTGCACAGTACAAACCACATTTCTGCCGAGAATGGAAGAGGAGTCAATCAGGGAAGATGAACACAGCAAGTCAATGGATAGTCGGAACAGTTGTCCTTATGCAAAATTCAGAAGCTGCTCCCTCACGTCAGTACCAAACAAATTGCACCATCTGGTAAAACAAGATGAAAGTCTTCTAACAAGAATCTTGCCGAGTAGAGACCCCCGGCTATAAAAGTAAGGCTCGTGTAAACAGGCTGTGGTGCTCCCTCCCCCTCCCCGCTTCCCAGTCTATTAAGGATAATTCTTCTAGTGTCCAGGCAGCTTTTAAAAGCCTCAATTTAAAAAAAAGGTTATGTGTAGATTCATCAGCCATGGACAAAGCAACCAGTGGTGGCTGGTGCCTGTTGGGACTGGAAGGGGGGGAGGCTAACACTAGGTGGAGCCAGAGTGAGAGCCAACAACAAGAAGAGCCAACAGATTCTAGTTTTGCCCTCATCTTCCTCCCTACTAAGTTCCACAGTGGCAACACCAAGGAAGAGGAAGCTGACAAACAGGGCTGCCCGCTGGACCGGATGTAAACAAGAAAGCTGCTGGTGGAGGCTGGCTGGGGGCAGATTGGTGTTGTGGTGGGGCAGTGACTCGGTCACACCAATGGATCAGACTTCACTGAAAACAACAAGGAGCTGATATTGAACCCTGTACGTCAGCCTCCATTATTCTGTGAAACATTTACCTGCATTTGTTCAAAAAGTAAAAATTCAGAAGCTCTCACTGTTTCCCAGTGACACCATCAAAAATTAGGTTTCGTTGGCAGGCATTAGTGTAAAACACAATGTGGCACAATGTGGCTTAACCATAAACTATTGCAACTAATTTGTAAACAATGAAAACTGTACATTTAACTGGTGAAATTTGTATTTTATGCCTTGGGTTGCTGGAAAATAAAACCAGCATGACTTTGGAAAGTTTAAAAGTAATTTACTTTTTCAGCTGGTTGGGTGAAGGCATCAGGAATGCTGTTCTTCCTCCATCACCAGGTTGCAAGATGTTTTTCAAAAGAAAATTAAGGTGTGGATGGCACCTTTGTAATTAGAAGACTATTTTAGGGCCTTCATTTTTAGCACCAAACCCCTAAAATCCTCCATAATGACTCAGATATAATTGCTTCGCTATTTACAATTCACAAATAGAATTTTTCATATTTCTATTTACCAAAGTAGCAGGTCGATACCATTTGTTAAAACAGAAGTACGGTAGGTAACTAGAAAAGTCACTTGCAGGAGTTGACACACTGTTTTCTATGGTTTTCTCCTCTTCCCTCCCAAACCCACCATTGGCTAACATTTACTTAAAAGATTATGTCACCTTTGTTCACCACCACCACCACCACCACCCCCCAAAAAAATGTTCCAAAGATTGACACTGATAAGTTGGAACCAGAAACCAATTATTTAGTAAAACAGTTAATCTGGTCATTATTTACCTATTTAAAACAAGGATCTTGTATGTCACATTTGGGTTCAAAGGAAACATATGATTTGGATTATTGCTTTATAAGCTCTAATTCCCCAGATCTCACTGTAGAAACAAAACATCTACTGGAGAGATTTTCTATCTTAAAAACCCCTCTGAGAAAAATTAATATTCATGCACAGCTGTCCATTTAAGACTGACTAAGTAATTATCCTAGTTTAGCTAATTCCCACTGAGTGGGCTGCTTCTCTTACATTTTTATGCATCTTAACAGTACTAAATAAATAAATTTCAGAAGTATAAAAAGAAGAATTTAAGGACAAGACAAATCAAAGTTGCCTTGTTTGAGAAAGAGCTTGATCAAAAGTCTTCCGTATTTCCCCACTTCCCGCATGTCCTAGGCTTATAGCGATACTATAAGGCAACGTAATTGGTACCAACACACAAATGTGACGCAGCCCACCTTTTAAGTCGGCTTTCTCAGCCTGATGTTTTATTCATTTTATTTATTTATGAAAAATATTTGGAATCACTCCTCATTTTAAAAAAAATCAAAGTGGTTTGCAACCCTCCCTCCCTCCCTTGATATGCACACACAACATGCACAATAAAAGCCACATTAGAATTTAAAACCAGAGATCATCCAGTAACTGTTTCAGAAAGGTGTTTTTCAGCAGTTTTCAGCAGGCATTTAAAGGTTTGAACAGAAGGCACCTGCTGATTCTCTACTGGCAGAGCATTCCACAGGACTGAGCCAATGACATTAAAGGCCCAGTTTCTTGTTGTCAGATGAGCCTTAACAACTCAGAGGAGACGAACCAACGATACTCCTGCAAATGATCTTGGTGACTAAGCCAGGATAGTACCCTGCAGAGCCCCATAGCACAAGTACTAGAGGACCGAGGAGTACTCATCTGAATAAGGCTCTGAAGATAAGAGTGGAACCATCGTAATCCAGTTCCCTCAACATCCATCCTATTAAGTTGGTCCAGGAGGAAACTATGGTCAACAGTACTAAAAGGCACATAATGGCTGATGGGATATGTTATCCATAATACTGGAGGGAACCTATCTTTAATTAAAACCTATTGGTGTTAAAACTTCTAAGATATTCAGTGAGGTTTTATATGTGAATTCTGTTTAAAGCATCTAGTTGATTTTCTAGATTAAATCAACATTCAAAGGTGGGGATGTGTAGGAATGTGTCAGCCGGTTTCACCACTGACATGTTGCCATCTCTGCTGCCATTGCCCTCCATAAGGGCAACCATCTCCATTAGGGAGCCTAATCTGCTCATATAGACGGCTGACACAATGTAGAACACACCAGTATCTAATGCCCTGAGACCCTTAATGAAAGAGACTTACACAAAGAAATATAGGCAATGTTTGAAAATTGTAAGCATTAAAAGATGCGTGTGTAACACTGTCAAGAGGTTTTTAGTTTTTTAAAAAATGCATATTGTGTACAGAATGAATTTAAGACGTGGCTTAAGGAAAATTATGCCAATTGTTAAAAGTTACGTTTCAGTGGGTGATAAAGCTCAGAATGTTCTTTCGGAGGAACGGTATTGTGAATTTTAGACTGAGAAATCAAACATAGAACTAAAGGAATTTTCAATAAATATGCCCCGGTAAAAAAATAATAATAATTTTTACTGCAGCATGGCAAATTCTCCAAAGAACCAGAAACCTTTTTTGTCTGAAAAATAATTGCTTCCAGTCTGAAAGCTTCATGATTATACGAGTGGAAATATGCATCCCTAGATAAGGTTTGACAAAGGAACATCCTTGTGTGATACTTTAAAGTCAAGAAAGTATTCATTTGATAATACTTTTAAGAAGACTACTCCTGAAACTCAGTGGCTGACACCTTATTATAGGGTTCCTATAAAACTTTGGGACAGAAGGTTACCAAGGCTTTGGCACACACACAGAACTTTTTTTTCTGCGCACTTATCAAGTTCCATGGTAAAAAGTCAGCATTTATATTATAATATTTACTGGATGTTTTGTGCAACTATTTTCCAAACTGTTGCTTCTTATAAGCAAGTTTGTAAAGGAATAATGGGGGTTTTGCAAAATTCCAAAACCTTTCAATTTCAAATTTTAAAAATTTGTGACTTTCTTTGGAATTGGACTTCATCATTTAAAATTTTGGGAAATCTCTGGATGCTGAGATGGCTACCGCAAGTTTATTTATTTATTGAATTTATTTATTTATTGAATCTATATACTGGTGCTGGAGGAGACTCTTGAGAGTCCCATGGACTGCAAGAAGATCAAACCTATCCATTCTGAAGGAAATCAGCCCTGAGTGCTCACTGGAAGGACAGATCCTGAAGCTGAGGCTCCAATACTTTGGCCACCTCATGAGAAGAGAAGAATCCTTGGAAAAGACCCTGATGTTGGGAAAGATTGAGGGCACTAGGAGAAGGGGACGACAGAGGACGAGATGGTTGGACAGTGTTCTCGAAGCCACCAACATGAGTCTGACCAAATTGCGGGAGGCGGTGCAAGACAGGAGTGCCTGGCGTGCTATGGTCCATGGGGTCACGAAGAGTCGGACACGACTAAACGACTAAACAACAACAACAACATATACTGCCCTATGCCCGGAGGTCTCAGGGAGGTTCACAGAAGAAAATGAAATTACAAAATTGTATGCTGTTAGCTCTTATTGGGTGTTTACCCACCTGATTTTTAAAAATATTTGTTTACTCAGAAAAGTATTCATACACTATCATATCATAAAATACCAGGGCAGTGTGCAGTGATAAAACACAACCGTACAAAATCATTTCAGAATGGAAGAGTGGGACTGTGCCATTGCATCCCCCAACTGATATGCACGTAGTAGCAATTCCTTGACCTCAGCCCTCTCCCCTTCCAGTTTTGCCTGTCCAGGAGCTACATATAGTACTGATTTTCTTCAAGCAACTGCACAAATAGCCACATGACCATGTGAAGGAGCATTACTGTGAAATAATGGAGAAGTGAAGCCATCATCACAGTGAGGGTTGGTTGCTTGCCCAGCCCCATTATTCTTCTTTCATAAGGTCATCTGCCCAGATGCACACATTTCTATATGGAGAAAATCAGTAGTGTGAAGGTCCCATCATAAGGAAGTAAGTGCTGGAGTGGGAATTTGTGTTGTTTATTTAATCAATGCTCCTTCTGATGGGTTGAGGAACGCAGGTGGCGCTGTGGTTGAAACCACTGAGCCTAGGGCTTGCTGATTGGAAGGTCGGTGGTTCGAATCCCCGCAATGGGGTGAGCTCCCATTGCTCGGTCCCAGCTCCTGCTAACCTAGCAGTTCAAAAGCACATCAAAGTGCAAGTAGATAAATAGGTACCACTCCAGCAGGAAGGTAAACGGCATTTCCGTGCACTGCTTTGGTTTTGCCAGAAGCAGCTTAGTCATGCTGGCCACATGACTCGGAAAAACTGCGGACAAACGTCAGCTCCCTTGACAGTAAAGCGAGATGAGCGCCACAACCCCGAATCGTTCACGACTAGATTTAACTGTCAGGGGTCGTTTACCTTTTTTTTTAACTGATGGGTTAGCAGAAGGCTATGGGATATGACGCCAGCTCATTCTGTTCCTTTTCATCATTTGTTTTTGGAAAGCATTTATGGTGAATTTATGATTTCATTCAGGAAGAAGCTTGCTCAAATGCTTCTGTGTCACTTTGCATCCCTCATCACAGTGTGGGTCTCCATGTAACCTTTCATACTTTTCTTGAGATCATTAAGTGCAAACATACATATATTTCACGTCAGCTGAAAAGGGCATATCCAACTCCACTAAAGCAGCGCCCTGGTGTTGTCAGTCTGTACTTTTTAAAGGAAAAAGTTGCATAAGTAGGACTCGCTCATACACTTCACAAACGATGTGCTGCGTATCTTTTGGGGTACTGAGATATCTCTGCCAGTGTACAAATTGTGGCATTAAAAATACGGTCCCTTGGGCCAAGAAAGCCATTATTCACAGATGCAAGTAACATGCATCTTAAAAAGGTATTTTTCATAGATGCAACAATCATGCCCAGTGGCTCTGTTTAAAGAGGAAAAACCAATTGTCAGGACCAATTCCAGATTTTGGGGGACTCTTAGGCACCTTCTCTGAATGGACCATTTATCGCTTACAAGTATGGTCCAACCTGCACAGGCACCTAGAGGGAGAGTGCAAGGCTAGTAGAAGAAGCTGTCCCCATTTCCTTCTTGTTTATAGGTATTAGGTGAACAGGAAATGGCAGGAAGGAGAAAGAGTGGCAGGGGCAGTGAGGGGTGGGGCCTGAGGCTATGGGGTGGGGCCTGGGGAGAGTCAGAAAATAAGTGAAAGAGGACTGGAGGGCCTCTGTGGCTCAGGTTCCCAACTTCTGATCTAGTCCATCCACTGCTTGTTGCAGGAAATCAAGAATTAGATCATCCCCAGTAGATGGTTGCTCCTCGGTTTCCCCTCCATTCCATCCACCCTGCTCCTTTCTCTGTTGTTCTGCGAACATCAGCTTCCTTTAAACCTGCAAACAATTGCATATCAGCTGAAGTATAGCCGGTGGCCTGGAATAACTGTTTGCTTCAAGAACCTCAGGACTCGTCATCCTTAAGGTACAAGTAAGATCCATAGCTGCCAAGTTATCCCTTTTTTACAGGGATTTTCCCTTATGCTGAATAGGCTTCCTCTCGAGAAAAGGGAAAACTTGGCAGCTATGGTAAGATCTATACATGTCTTAGTAATGACTATCATTCAAACACATATAAAAGTGAGCTAGCTTCAGCGATTTCAAGAATTACAGGTGAAACCTCATAGCACACATCAAGCCCACACTGATTTTAAATGCCAGTCACAATCTGCCCAATTTTAAGCATTCCATTGATTTAAGTTCCCTTTAAGTGCTTGCATTCTCCTCTTATGCATGCAGAATCTGATGTCATCTTGGACTTTGCACATGCTGCCCAGGCTGGGATGTGCCTATAACAGGAGAGGCTACATCAACTGTTGTTGGAATGATGTGCAGATATTTAAGCAATTTAACCTCATCAATGAGCTAAACCAATTTTAATTATTATACATCAGGCCAGGGGCGACCCACCCAGGAGGCAAGGTGAGGCAATTGCCTTAGGTGGCAGGATCCAGGTCCACCAGGGCAGCAGATCCCATTGTCAATTTTTCTTCTTCCCTGCTGGGGAGGGCGGCACCAGTTTGGGGTCCTGCTCAGGTACCAAAATATATTTGGCTGACTCTGCATGAGGCTAAACAGTGTGTGGCTCATACTGCCTGTCATTCAGTGGGGTCATGATATGCCTTGCATTTTTTTAATTATACATTTTCCAACATTAAATATATACATCATACAATGACCTTTGGTGAACTCATATCTCAAGACTTCCCAGTCCATCCCTCCATGGCATCTTATTTGATCCTAGTTGTGCTGCATATCTTTTTATTGCACCCAGTTTCATTCTACAGATATGCCTTGCATTTGAGGTTGTTTAAAAACATAATAATTGATCCCCTTCATGGATCAATGCCTTGTCGTGGCGAAGGGGCTTGAATAACTCAGAGAACCTATGAGCTATGCCATGCAGGGCCACCCAAGTTGGACAGGTCATAGTGGAGAGTTTTGACTAAACGTGATCCATCTGGAGAAGGAACTGGCAAGCCACTCCAGTATCCCTGCCAAGAAAACTCCATGGACAAAGACAACAGGCATATAAAAGTTATGATGCTGGAAGATGAGCCCCTCAGGTCGGAAGGCGTCCAACATGCTACTGAGGAAGAGCGGAGGACAAGTACAAGTAGATTCAGAGCTGATGAAGCGGCTGGGCCAAAGCCGAAAGGACGCTCAGTTGCGGATATGCCTGGAAGCGAAAGGAAAGTCCGATGCTGTAAAGAAAAATATTGCATAGGAACCTGGAATGTAAGAACCATGAATGGAGGTAAGCTGGATGTGGTCAAAAATGAGATGACAAGAATAAATATCGACATCCTGGGCATCAGTGAACTAAAATGGAAGGGAATGGGCGAATTCAATTCGGGTGACTATCATATCTACTACTGTGGGCAAGAATCCTGTAGTAGAAATGGAGTGGCCCTCATAGTCAACAAAAGAGTGGCAAAAGCTGTAATGGGATGCAATCTCAAAAATGACAGAATGATCTCGATACGAATCCAAGGCAGACCTTTTAACATCACAGTAATCCAAGTTTATGCACCAACTACCGGAGCTGAAGAAAGTGAAATTGACCAATTCTATGAAGACCTACAACACCTTCTAGAAATGACACCAAAGAAGGATGTTCTTCTCATTACAGGGGATTGGAATGCTAAAGTAGGGAATCAAGAGATAAAAGGAACAACTGGCAAGTTTGGCCTTGGAGTTCAAAATGAAGCAGGGCATAGGCTAATAGAGTTCTGTCAAGAGAACAAGCTGGTCATCACAAACACTCTCTTCCAACAACACAAGAGACGACTCTACACATGGATATCACCAAATGGGCAGCATCGAAATCAGATTGATTATATTCTCTGCAGCCAAAGATGGAGAAGCTCTATACAATCAGCAAAAACAAGACCTGGAGCTGACTGTAACTCAGATCATCAGCTTCTTATAGCAAAATTCCAGCTTAAACTGAAGAAAGTAGGAAAAACCACTGGGCCAGTAAGATACAATCTGAATCAAATCCCTTATGAATACACAGTGGAAGTGAGGAACAGGTTTAAGGATTTAGATTTGGTGGACAGAGTGCCTGAAGAACTATGGATGGAGGCTCGTAACATTATACAGGAGGCAGCAACGAAAACCATCCCAAGGAAAAGGAAATGCAAGAAAGCAAAATGGCTGTCCAACGAGGCCTTACAAATAGCGGAGGAGAGGAGGCAAGCAAAATGCAAGGGAGGTAGGGAAAGATACAGGAAACTGAATGCAGATTTCCAAAAAACAGCAAGGAGAGACAAGAGGGTCTTCTTAAATGAGCAATGCAAAGAAATAGAGGAAAACAATAGAATGGGGAAAACCAGAGATCTGTTCAAGAAAATTGGAGATATGAAAGGAACATTTCGTACAAAGATTACCATAATCAAGGACAAAAGTGGTAAGGACCTAACAGAAGCAGAAGACATCAAGAAGAGGTGGCAAGAATACACAGAGGAATTATACCAGAAAGATATGGAGGTCTCGTACACCCCAGGTAGTGTGGTTGCTGACCTTGAGCCAGACATCTTGGAGAGTGAAGTCAAATGGGCCTTAGAAAGCACTGCTAATAACAAGGCCAGTGGAAGTGATGATATTCCAGCTGAACTATTTAAAATTTTAAAAGATGATGCTGTTAAGGTGCTACACCCAATATGCCAGCAAGTTTGGAAAACTCAGCAATGGCCAGAGGATTGGAGAAGATCAGTCTACATCCCAATTCCAAAGAAGGGCAGTGCCAAAGAATGCTCCAACTACCGCACAATTGCGCTCATTTCACACGCTAGCAAGGTTATGCTTAAAATTCTACAAGGCAGGCTTAGGCAGTATGTGAACCAAGAACTCCCAGAAGTGCAAGCTGGATTTCGAAAGGGCAGAGGAACCAGAGACCAAATAGCAAACATGCGCTGGATTATGGAGAAAGCTAGAGAGTTCCAGAAAAACGTCTACTTCTGCTTCATTGACTATGCAAAAGCCTTTGACTGTGTCGACCACAGCAAACTATGGCAAGTTCTTAAAGAAATGGGAGTGCCTGATCACCTCATCTGTCTCCTGAGAAATCTCTATGTGGGACAAGAAGCTACAGTTAGAACTGGATATGGAACAACTGAGTGGTTCAAAATTGGGAAAGGAGTACGACAAGGTTGTATATTGTCTCCCTGCTTATTTAACTTATATGCAGAATTCATCATGCGAAAGGCTGGACTAGATGAATCCCAAGCCGGAATTAAGATTGCCGGAAGAAATATCAACAACCTCAGATATGCAGATGACACAACCTTGATGGCAGAAAGCGAGGAGGAATTAAAGAACCTTTTAATGAGGGTGAAAGAGGAGAGCGCAAAATATGGTCTGAAGCTCAACATCAAAAAAACCAAGATCATGGCCACTGGTCCCATCACCTCCTGGCAAATAGAAGGGGAAGAAATGGAGGCAGTGAGAGATTTTACCTTCTTGGGCTCCTTGATCACTGCAGATGGTGACAGCAGTCACGAAATTAAAAGACGCCTGCTTCTTGGGAGAAAAGCAATGACAAACCTAGACAGCATCTTAAAAAGCAGAGACATCACCTTGCCGACAAAGGTCCGTATAGTTAAAGCTATGGTTTTCCCAGTAGTGATGTATGGAAGTGAGAGCTGGACCATAAAGAAGGCTGATCGCCGAAGAATTGATGCTTTTGAATTATGGTGCTGGAGGAGACTCTTGAGAGTCCCATGGACTGCAAGAAGATCAAACCTATCCATTCTTAAGGAAATCAGCCCTGAGTGCTCCCTGGAAGGACAGATCGTGAAGCTGAGGCTCCAATACTTTGGCCACCTCATGAGAAGAGAAGAATCCTTGGAAAAGACCCTGATGTTGGGAAAGATTGAGGGCACTAGGAGAAGGGGACGTCAGAGGACAAGATGGTTGGACAGTGTTCTCGAAGCTACGAACATGAGTTTGACCAAACTGCGGGAGGCAGTGGAAGACAGGAGTGCCTGGCGTGCTATGGTCCATGGGGTCACGAAGAGTCGGACACGACTAAACGACTAAACAACAACAACAAAAACATAATGCTGCATTCCATAATAAATCCGCCATCTGTATTCATAAGTGGAGGCCTACCACATTAAGTTCTTTAATTTCTCAGTTGATGTCTGCAAGCAGCTCTTTCATCTCTGCTTGGACGTTAAACAGAGCAAGTAGCTTCTCAGTATCAGGCCCGTCTCAATGATATCTTGCGCCGTGGTTCAAAGATCCCTCTGGCCCACCCCACCCCATTCAAATATCCCTCCAGCCCCCCCACCCACCCACCCAGGAAGAGTGGCACTGGTAACCGTGTGAGCTCGTGTGTACATGTGTGTGAGGTACTGCCAGAAGAACAGAGAGGGCAGCCGCACTCTCCCCACCTGCCGCCCATATAAAGCTGGCGCCACAAGTGTGTCTCTTCCATGCCCCATTCCGCATTCCCGCTCAGGGAAAGGCAAGTGCCGGGCAACCACCGTGCACGCCCTGGGCGAAAACCGCGTTACGCACGGGCTAGAGCCACAGAAAAGCCACGTGGAGTGCAGCTCTACGCACCGGGCTCCGCAGCCCATACCAGCCCAGCCCGGGGCCGCGTGGCAGGGCTCCTTAAGTTTCTCCTTCCTCTCTGGCTGCCCGTTCAGAGCAGTGGGTCGAGGTTGGTCATGCTGGGGGTGGCACGGGGCCTTCTCCGGCACGCCCCGGGGCACATAAGACAGTGGCGGCGATGGCACCCCAGTACCTGCTTGGCTGTGCCAGGCAGACGGGGTGTTGCAAAGGTGGAGCGAGGCGAGGCGCCTCTGGGCCCCACGGCTGAGCAGCCCAAGGAAGGCGCCGGGGAGGGAAAGGCCCTGCACCGCCTTCTCCGCGAGATCCGGCCAACGCAAATTCAGAATGATGCCAGAGCTCCGGCAGGCAGGAGGCTCCAGTCGCAGGGCAGCATGGTGGAGGTGGGCGAGGGCTGCGCTGCTGGCAGGGCTGGAGGGCGGCTCCTCCAGCAGGGAGGAGACGCCGTGGAGGAGCCGGACTCGGGAGCCGTCGGAGCTCTTTCCGCAGCACACCCCGGCCTCGCCTCCCCGTGGGTGGCAAGGGGCGCTTGCTCTGCGCAGCTCCCCCACTCGCTGGGGTGCCCCTCAGAGGCGGGTCAGAGGCTGGCGCCCTGGCGCAACACGCCACTCAGCCCAATAGGAAAGACGGCTCTGCTCAGTATGAACCAAAAAGTGACCAGTCCAATGAGATGGTTCCTTCTAATATATAATATTTGGGTGTCCAAAATACTGGTGTGTAAGCAAATGCAGACAGGGGAGTAGGAGCACTCTTGCCAAACTCTGCCCTCACCTTCAGTTACATGAACAGAAAACCCACTGTTTGAGCTCACTAGTAGGGGCTCCAGCTATCAGGACGCCTGATTATTCAGGCATCCTGTTCATGAAAACCCCAACTCAGGCACGGGGCTTTCTGCTCACACAACTGCATGCAATCCATGGTTACTGAAAGCAAATTCAGCAAAAATGGCTCAAAGCACAGCCCTACTCCTTGTTCTACAGACTTATGCCTTATATGTAAGTAGCAGGTGACTAGGACTTTTGGCTCAGCCATCTGTGTGTGTCAGCTCAGAACCATCATTGGCATGCATGTCATTGCCCAGGGGGCAGAGCTACCTCCAGGTTTGCCTGTTCTGCAGCGAATGCCTGAAGGAGGTGGATGTTTGATATTATTGCACTGTGCTTTGGAAGGATAAGAGAGGTGGGTGCTAGATCTGGGTTGCAAGATTACTTTTTATACAGCCAGTCATTCCTACCAGGCAAGTTGAGTGTACAATCAATCATTCACAATGGGCAGAAAACACACAAGGAATGTGGTGGTTAATTCCTGTTTACAGTAAAAATAATGGAATATACTGAAATGTGTGTGTGTGTGTGTGTGTGTTTAGTTTAGCTGTTATTTGTAAAAGGCAGCATATTTACAGTATTTGCAACTCTAGCAGTTTAAATCCACCATTAGAAAGGCATCCAGTCATCTGTCTGCTGGAAATGGAGAAATGTAAACTTTGATACCAGGGACCCAGGTGGCGCTGTGGGTTAAACCACTGAGCCTAGGGCTTGCTGATCAGAAGGTCAGTGGTTCAAATCCCTGTGACGGGGTGAGCTCCCGTTGCTCGGTCCCAGCTCCTGCCAACCTAGCAGTTCGAAAGCACGTCAAAATGCAAGTAGATAAATAGGAACCGCTACAGCGGGAAGGTAAACGGCATTTCCGTGTGCTGCTCTGGTTTGCCAGAAGCGGCTTTGTCATGCTGGCCACATGACCTGGAAGGTATACGCTGGCTCCCTCGGCCAATAATGCGAGATGAGCGCGCAACCCCAGAGTTGGTCACGTCTGGACCTAATGCTCAGGGGTCCCTTTACCTTTACCTTTACCTAATCTTTGATACAGTCCACAAAAACTCAGCCCTATTACTGTTCTTGTTGTTGTCACTCTTGCCATCATCATTAAAATGTTTAATATGAATTGATGGTAACATCTAAAAACGATGACAATTAGAAATTAGAAAAAGAAGCATCCAGTTAAAGAACCCCCAAAGCCTGCAACAATAAAGGGGTTGTTTTTTCCCCAATTGGTTAAAAGTAAGTAGTTGCACAACTTGGGCACCACAGCTGAGAAGGCCCTGCGCCATGAAGCCACCCACATACAATTTTATTTAGGGCTTAAAAGGCCAACACCATCACTGTAAATTGGTCCTGGAAAGCAATTGCCAGCCAATATGATCAGGGACGCGGGTGGCGCTGTGGACTAAGCCACAGAGCCTAGGGCTTGCCAATCAGAAGGTCGGCAGTTTGAATCCCCGCAACGGGGTGAGCTCCCATTGTTCGGTCCTAGCTTCTGCCCACCTAGCAGTTCGAAAGCACGTCAAGTGCAAGTAGATAAATAGGTACTGCTCCAGCGGAAAGATAAATGGTATTTCCGTGCGCAGCTCTGGTTTGCCAGAAGCAGCTCACGGTAGTCATGCTGTCCAACGCCAGCTCCCTCGGCCTATAGAGCACCGCAACCCCAGAGTCATCTGCGACTGGACCTGATGGTCAGGGGTACCTTTACCTTTACCTTTATGATCAGTATAGTCTGCTCCAAACAACCAACTCCATTTAATAACCTGGTAATTGTGTGGCTACCATATCTGAACACTTTTCAGAGACAGCATGTTACAGATGATTGGGGAGATTGCTTGCACAAATGTGTACATTGGTCAACATTGTATGCAAAAATGTGTTTATTAGGAGAAATTCTCACTGAAAAGCTGATCATTTCACAAGGCTGTTTTTAAAAAAGCAAATTTCTGCAAATTTCTGCAGAAATGTGGAAAATTGAATATGAGACTGGAGAAATGAAAAAACCAAAACAGATTCTTCTGTCCCTAACTGCAGCCCTGCTGCCTGAAAAACCTTGGGTACAATCTACCAGGGAATGGCTCTTAGATCGTGTACTGTACTTGTGTTGAGCCACAGACATCTCCCAATGCACATTCATTTTTTGGTTGTTTCAAATGAGGCAAATTTGGCTCTCCTCCTGGGACCTAGGTAAGATTCCTTGGGAAGATACATTTGGTGTTACATTTCCCCAGTCACATAAACAACAAAATTCATCCTACTTAATGCCAGCAAGATGCTAATCAGGCCCAATATTTCTAAAAGACTCTTAAATTGCCTGTAAAATAAAATACAGTGATCTGTGTAAATATGTGAGCCTACTGGAAGTTTATAAACACTTCTCTAATAAGCTCTCTGCAACATGCACCAAAAACAAAGAAAATAAAAGCAGCTCTTTAATGCAGCTTTGAGCCTGATTTAAAAATGTTAATTTGCCCTAGTTTTATTCATCTCCCCCAACTTAATATGCATGCCTTAATTATTCAGAGAGCTGAATAGCTATAAAAATGTGGGCAGATCATTCAGTGGTTATTATGAGTTACTTTTTATTACTTCCTCGGTAGCAACAAACTTCATCTGATAACCACAATTACATCAATATTAGCACCATAGCTTACTTATTATAATTATAGTAACTTCTAAGCAGCCTGCATAGGAAGGAATGAGCGGTGGTGTTTCTCTGCATTTTCATCTTCAATGAAATGATGCTCGTGTTACATAATCCAAGAGACACTACTTGCTTTTTAGGTGGGCACAGTGTTGTGTCTCCATTACAGATAACTCATTAAAAAAATAATCCAGCAAAACAGACCAAAGACTGCAAGGGTCATTTTAGTGCTTAATGGAACCAGAGGCTGCAGTCAAAATTTTAAATGGTCATTTCTGATCAATATGTGGTCATTTGCCTCATCCATTTGCTGCAAAAATCAGTTTTGGGGGGATGAATGGCAACTTTTGGGGAGAGAGTGCCGGAAAAAAAACACAAGGAGGAAGGGTTCAGGCCCGTCTTAGCCATAGAGGCTAGTGGTGCGGGGAACCATGGGGCCGGGCACTGGAGCAGGGGCGTAGCCAGGATCAAAACTAGGGGGGGGGAAGCCATGGTCGTTCAGGGGCGGGGCCAAGGCACGGAAGGGGAGGGGCCACAAAGTGGGTGGGGCTAAAGGGCCAGCGGGCCTGATGACATCGTGGCGGTGGCAGCAGCGGCCACCTTGTGCTTCTGGGGCTGGTAGCGTTGGCGGCTACCCTGCTTGGCTGGAGAGAACGGGAGGGTTGGGCAGGTGAGGGCGAGGCAAGACACGGCCGCAGCCACGACGGCTCCGAGGCGTTGCTGCATATCAGCATAATATTTCAACCATGGTTCAAGTCCCACCTTAGGAAAAAAATCCTGCATTGCAGGGGGTTGGACTAGATGACCCTTGTGGTCCCTTCCGACTACAATTCTATGATTCTATTGATATATTACCATAGCATATGCATCATTCTGCTTTCTTGAATTGTCCTACTCCTAGGCATAGCATCCAACTCCTAGAGGCCTAGGTGCTCCCCCCAATTACTGGTAAATACCGTATTTGAAAGAGTCATCCCCCCATGTTGATGGGCTTTCTATGTGGGGCTTATCTGCCCCCCCCCGTATTTTATTAAGGATGGAAGAGGGAGGGAAGGAAGGAAGAAATAGAGAGAGAGATAACTCATATTTGTGGGTGTCTCTGGATGACGCTGTGATGCTGGAACTCTGCAGCAAGAGGACGGGAGGGTCGGGCAGGCGAGAGGGGGTGGCAGGGCGGGCGAGGGCGAGGCAAGGCATGGCCGCAGCCACGACGGCTCCGAGGCGTTGCTGCATATCAGCATAATATTTCAACCATGGTTCAAGCCCCAGCTTAGGAAAAAAATCCTGCATTGCAGCGGGTTGGACTAGATGACCCTTGTGGTCCCTTCCGACTACAATTCTACGATTCTATTGATATATTACCATACCATATGCATTGTTCTGCTTTCTTGAATTGTCCTACTCCTAGGCATAGCAGCCAACTCCTAGAGGCCTAGGTGCCTCCCCCCCCCAATTACTGGTAAATACCGTATTTGAAAGAGTCATCCCCCCATGTTGATGGGCTTTCTATGTGGGGCTTATATGCCCCCCCCCCGTATTTCATTAAGGATGGAAGAGGGAGGGAAGGAAGAAATAGAGAGAGGGATAACTCATATTTGTGGGTGCCTCTGGGTGACGCTGTGATGCTGGAACTCTGCATGTACAGCAGCCTTGTAAACAGCTTTCTCTCTCCTTGATTTACAGCAGGCACGTCCAACAGGTAGATTGTGATCTACCAGTAGATCACTGGATGTCTGTGGTAGATCACTGGTAGGTCACTGGCACCCCTAAAAAAAGCTCACCCAAAATTTTCCTCCTCCCTCAAAAAAGTTGAACTATGACCTGAAGCCCTAAACAAAAATGGGCCTCCCTCCCTCCTAAAAGAAGCTCAACAAGTTTTACCTAAACCCAAAAAAACAGGGCTTCCCTTCCTTTAAAAAAAACTCAACAGCTTTGACCTGAACCCCCCAAAAGGGGGTAGATCACCCCCAGTTTTAAACTCTGAGTAGATCAGAGTCTCTTGGGAGGTGGCCACCCCTGATTTACAGTATACAGATGCAGGAGGAGGGGCAGACTGGAACACCAATGCTTTTTATAAACATCACTGTGTCTGTCAAAGCTACAGCCTCCCCCCTTTCTTATTCACTTCTTTTTAGCCTTGCAGAGCCACCTTAGTCAAATTGAATCCTCTGAGTCTGCACCCTCATTAAATCGCCAATAGAACTCTTAATGCTCCTGAATGCTCATTAACAACTCCCACTTAAGAACAATAGGGTGAAATGGTCAGCTAGCGAATCTTGCCTGGGGATATATGCTCCATTGTCTTAACTGCTTAACTACTGGTAGCCACTTTGCTTTATTTATTTGATGTGTTTTTGTTACTGCTGTGTCCCCCCCCCCAGCAAGCGGAGACTTACCCTGTTTCTCATATTTTAAGACATACCCATAAAATAAGCCATAGCAGGATTTTTAAGCATTCAAGGAATATAAGCCATACCCCGAAAATAAGACACAGTGATAGGCGCAGCAGCAATGCCGGCTGCGGCAGGAGGAGGAGGAAAAAAATAAGACATCCCTTGAAAATAAGTCATAGTGTGTTTTTTTGAGGAAAAAATAAATATAAGACGTGTCTTATAATATGAGAAACACGGTAGCTGCTCTTGCTAAAGCAAAGCCCTTTCCACTTCAGTTTTTGGAGGGGGAAAGTGCTGGTTATGGTCTGTAAAATACATTAATTTTTTTGCTTCTAGGGGGGGCAGCTGCCCCCTCCTGCCCCCCCTGCCTACGCCCATGCACTGGAGGGTGCCAGGGAAGAGGTCCGGGGACCACGGCTCAGTAGGGGATGTGAAGGGGCGCCGGCCGCAGCCAGTGAAACTCCCACCAAGGCCACTTGGGGCGTCCAGTCGCGCTTGTCTCCTTCGCCGACTGCTCGCCCGTAGCGCTGCATCGACCGCCAGCCGAAGGTCCTGCGCAGGAACCGCAGCATGGTGCGCCTTCGCCCCGGGGGAGGCGAGCGGGACTCCAGCTCCTACCAGCCCCGCACCGATGCTACTGCGCGGACAGAGCTCCCCCAGCCACACCGCCAGCTGCCGCCCGCCCGGGGATGCCTGCAGGCCAGCAGGCAGGCAGAGATGGGCTCCCTTCCTGCCGCAGACGGCGGCAGCTGCACAAAGCCAGCGGGCAGTGGTGACCTGTCACCGTGGGCGCCGTCGCTCTCGCTCGGCCGGGGCCAAAGAGGGCTGTGCTCGCCCCGCGGAGCCGCTTCCCTCACCCAGCGTCGCGTGCCTCTCCTAAGCGACTCACTGGCCAGCCCAGCTCCTCGCGGCCACTGGACAGCAGCAAGAGCGCCAGCAGCGGCCCCAACGGCGCCCTCCGCTCCAGGCTAAATTTTGGGAAGGGGGGGTGCCGGAGGGACCTTTGCACCAAGGCGCTGGATGTGGTTAAGACGGGCCTGGAAGGGTTATTGAAAATATACTCTGTGCTACAATCCTAAGCTGGGCTGGAGGGCCTCTCACTCCTGCCCTTGAAAAATGCATGGGGAATCCAAACTGCCATTAAAGTATGTCAATAGGGAAAAATTTCAACAGGCCTTACTTGCAAGTAAGTCAAGTACTGAACATACCAAGCTGCCTTTTACAGAGTCAGATCATTTGTCTGTCTGAACCAGTAGTGTTTACTATAGGTTTTTTTACCCCCATAGTAGGTACTTAATGAGGCAACCCAGTCAGATGAGCAGGATCCAATTATTATTATTATTATTATTATTATTATTATTATTATTATTATTAAATGTCCAGTTTGACCCTGAATCCTCTACAGATGTCCTGCCCTTCCTTTGAATTGGCAGTGCACAGTTAAATTAAGATATTCACTCTCAGAAGATGTAGCGATGACTGCCAACTTGGATATATTTAAAAGAGAATAAGACAGATTAAAGAAGGGGAGGGCTACCAACAGTTACTAGCTATGATGGCTACATTCTACCTCCACTGTCCTTGAATACCAGTTTGAATCACAGGAGGGGAGAGTCTGTTTGTGGGCTTCCCAAAGACATCTGAGAGAACACCAGGTGGGCTTTTGGCCTGATTCAGCCTGTTAATGTGTTCATATGATCCTGCTCATTTCTACATACTAGCCACTGCCATGGCCATAAAGGGCTCAAAAGACTTGGCATTTGTAGCTGCCTTCCTCTTCCAAAGCCATGCATACGTGAAAGCTGTAATGCAAGCATGCAGCTACCTGGCCATTATGCTATTGGGGAGGGGAGGGAGTGAATTATACTTGTATAGTTCATTCCAATCCATTAGGCGCAGAAGAGAAAGGACATTTATAATCTGCATGGCTGACAACGCAAAGAAGTATATACATGTTAGTTTTAAGAATAAATGTGACAGCCAAGGCGTTCATTGCCCTGGCAGATTATTGAGAATGACTACCTGCACTAAAAGCAGCAGACTGGAAAATATATTTTCAAAGGATTTCACTTTGGGATGCATCAGATATATATGTAAGGAGAAATGCTCCTGGGCAGACCTCTTTAGGGTGCTGTAAAAGAGCTCTTGTGAGTTCTCTGCTATTATATATTGTAATCATGTTATTACCTGAACAATGAATGAAAGCACTTTACAATTCCAGAGAGACACACATTGCTAAAAGTGTTGATCAGTTGGATTCCTGTCAAGCTAGAGGAATGGAAGCTGATGTGCCTACTCTTCAACTGTGTAGTTCGCCCTCTGAGCAGCAGAGGTGCCAACTTGCGCCCAAGATTGCAGCATGTGTGCATCATGTGCGTGATCATCAAGTGTGTGTGACGTCATGTGTGTTGCACGCAGTGCACACCCAACGTTGCATTGTTGAGAGGAGAGGAGGCTGAGTGCAGAGTCCAGCATGGCACAAGCTTCAATGCCTGGGGCTCCTCCTCTCTCGCACTCAGGTGGAGCCACCCGTTGAAGTCGTGCCATGCTCAGCTTTGTGCTCAGCCTCCTCCACCCCCTTAACATTGAGGGGCCTCAACTGCCTACCAACAGATATTGAGGGGGCCGAAGACACCTCAACCCCATCGAATTGGCACACCTGATGAGCAGGCTAAGCATAGATTAGCATAGTTCAAGTGTGGATCCTGCTAGGTCAAGCAATACACACAAGGTGAGGTCCTCAGGAAGTCCTCCATCTGTGCTCAAAAAATATGGGAGTGGGGCTCACAGGGTGATGCGTACAGTACTAGGCATCCACTGCACATCTGCATGTTTGGTGCAGAGTGTAAGAGGTTCTATACGTACACACGGAGAGCTTCGCCACGTGAGAAGGGCCGGGATCTTCCCTTGCAAGGAGGTGTTCTGTATTGTAGACAAGGCAGAGATTAAGTCTGGATCCCCGTTTCAGAAAAGAGTGAAATATGGTCTAATGTGCTTTGGAGCCCATCCAGTTTGGCACAAGACCCAAATCCAAAGTCTAATTCAGAAATATTAAGCTTTCACTATGATAGAGAAATTTAAATATGGCTATAACTCTATCTACAACTTTATTTTATTTTTTTTGACAGAGCTTGATGGAATTTACAGGCATATTAACCACTTCCGAGTCGATAAATTCTGCCAAATTGCAGAAAAATAGACTCAGGGGGTTTGTGCTGAGCACCTTTGTGGGTTCAGCACTGGATGAACTGTGCAGACAAGGTAACCCCTTCGGAGGGAATGGATTATATATGGAGTGAGGCAATCCTGCACGTAAACTAGGGCCCAGCTGTGAGGGGCTTTATATTCTAATCATAACTTGGATTTAAATATGCACTGGGTTAAGGAGTATTCTGATTCTGAAAAGGGGTCAGAGATTACATTTTAGTAGCCACTCTGTATGTACCATTACTTATTCTGCTTGCCCATCCAGGGCTGCTTGGGCTTTGTTTTTAAAATAGCATGTAGCTTAAGTGTCAGTGTGTGTGTATATGTGATTCTTTCAAGAGAGCTTCAGGCAATGACCTAATGATTTTTCTCATGCCGTAACCAATGATTAATGTTCAGTTTACATTCTGCAGCAGAATTGTCTTAGGCCGAGGAACACTAATTGGATGCCTGGTTAAGGACTAGCTAGAAAAGCTGCAAAATTGCAGACCTCTCGACATTTTCTTAGGTTTCCAATTTAGGAATGATACGTGCCATACCAAGTGTCCAAACAGCCCCCACTGCTGAGATCTTGATTGTACTCCTGTCAAGGGCTTGAAACGTTTTAAATTGGATTCTTAGAAGAGCTGCTATAAAAACATGGAGTGTGCCGAAGGTTCACAGTACGGTAGCATGCCTTGGGGGTACCCGGTCCCTCTCCAGATGTAGATCTGTCTCAAAAAAAAAAAACGGCCAGTGCAACAGTTTGATATGCTAATGTGCTGCAGATCATGGTGCTTCTGTTGCCCCCCGTTGCTGCCACTGGAACATAGGAAGCTGCCTTGCACTCAACCAGTCACTTTGGTCCATCTAGCTCAGTATTCATGTCTGAACTCACAATCAGTGGCCCTCCAGGGTTTTAGACAGAAATCTCTCCCAGCCTTACCTGGAGACACCAGGAATTGAACCTGGGTCCTTTCTGAATTCCAAAGCAGATGGTCTACCATCAATCTGCAACACTCCCCATTGCTATCACTAAGCTGATCTGGAGGGAAGAGCTGCCAGCCCTTTGCTGAATTGGCACACGGTCCTGAGGGAACTACAGTGTAGCCCTTGTATGTTTACTCAAAAGGTAGCCCCACCGTGTTCAATAGGACTTGCTCCCAGGTAAGTGTGCCTAAAAGTTTGGTTTTAGTCCTCCTGCTCCGTACCAAAGATGGAAAGCTTGAGAAGAAAGTGGGCATTCTGGAAGGAAACTGGAGAATTGAAACATGCAACAGTAGAGCAGGAGACAGACAGAGAAACCAGAGCAGATTAACTGCACGAGAATACATTCACTGGAAATAAAACAACTTCAGAATTTGCTTGAGGTGATCTGGGATGTGAATTCAAATTGGAAACCCATATTAAATTTGGAGGGGGGTAGAACGGGGTTGTTTGCGTTTTCTTTTGCATTTGGATTAGGATCAAATGACCTTTGAGAAAGTGAAATTTTAAAAAAATAACAATAAACCAGTAGACCATAAAAATAAAAATAAAAAAGAACAGCAAAACTTATTATAGAACTGTAAATCCTCGGAGGAGTATTTATTGATCTATTTTTACATTTCTGCCTTGCAATGCTCAGACCAATCAAAGGCTCCCACAATGGCTTGTTTTTTTTCTCAAAGAAAGAAATCATGCAAATAAAATATATGCATACATCTAAAAGCAGTGTATCTAAGATAAGAACTAAGATTTTAAAACAACAAATGTAGCACTATGGCACCCAGCAATTTTTCTGTACAGTGGTACCTCGGTTTATGAACACAATTGGTTCCGGAAGTCTGTTCATAAACTGAAGCGTTCATAAACTGAAGCAAACTTTCCCATTGAAAGTAATGGAAAGTGGATTAATCCGTTCCAGATGGGTCCGCGGCGTTCGTAAACCGAAAATTCGTAAACCGAGGTGTTCATAAACCAAGGTTCCACTGTAGTTTCTTCATATTTCCAAGGGGGGAAAGTGCCTTGGAGCATCTCCAGTTTCAGCAAATGGGAAGCTAATTCAGATACAGGTGTGCACTGCTCTCTGTGGAGAGCACCACAATGAGGTTAACGTATTCCTAGACTGTCACCAAAGATGGAAGCCAGTATTGATTTCACACAGAATACAGCTCCCTCGTCAGTCTGCTTAACATGCCCTCAGCAAGGCCTGTGTGACAGTTGATAATCCAGATTCTGCCAGGGAATTCAAGAGGAATAATTGGGGGGGGGGCGCATAGGGCCTCATTTGTGGATGAAGGGAAGGAGTTGTTCCACAAGCAAAGTGGAAGGCATTGATAATTACCTCAGAGTCTTTTACAATGAGTCTTAAAAATAAAATAAAGAAGTATCCAGACTGAAGAAGGCTAGGTGTAGTGAAGTAGAAAAACAACACAATTGTTGGGAGGTAGGTATTTCCATGACAAAGTTAGGCAGAAAGTGTGAAGATGTTGAGGTTACGGTGCATTTCATGATGGAATTCAATCCATGTGCAATCTCAGAAACAGTATCGTGTGTGTGTGTGTGTAATGATACTGTTCCTGAGATTGCACATGGGAAGAATTCCATGCCAAGATTTGCAATATCACTCCCAAATCACAAAGTATGTTTACCTTGATACTTTTCTCTAGGCCTTGTTCAAATGGGTGATATTATAATATAGGCTATTCAAAGAACACGAGCAAATTTATGGGAAGTTCAATTCTGGGGGATTTATTCAATCCTAATCACACATAGCATTATTCCAATTCCTACTATTAGTCAGTGTCAAGCTCCATAGCCAGGCAATGCACTGAAAATAACTACAGACATGGTGAGTAATTCAACTGAAGCCGCATCTATTATTATAGAAGTGATGACTGTGTACACAGCGGGACGAGATGAATAATAAAAAGCCCTGGCTAAAGTCTGATTGGCATTAATGGGACCACCTTTCTTTTTGGTGTAATGAAGCATTCCAGATGGAGCTCTTACATCAATTTCTGAGGCAGTGAATCATCCCAGTGGGCCTTTTAGCAAGGGTTTCTTGCTCTACCACCATGGTAAGAAAAGTGGTGCCCTCCAGACTGCAATTCTCCACAGCCCCAACCAGTATGCAGGGGCGGAGAAAGAGGGGGCGGGGGGCGGACCGCCCCGGGTGTCTTCTCTGAGGGATGTGACATTCGGCGTGCCACCCACCCACAATTCCGAAGCCTACACTGAACCGTCGGGAGAAGGGGGAAGCTGCGCCGCTTTGCCGGTAGTATTCCTCCCTTCCCCCTTTGTTTGGAAAGCTGGGGGAGGCTTGGGAGTTGCAGGCGGGCTGCACACTGAATGTCCGCTATGTGGGCAGCTTACTCTGCACCCGAGCAGCTATCCCACGCCTGGGATGGCACCCTCCACGCCCCTTGGGAGCACACCCACCCTGGGCAGTACAAGCATATCTCTACACCAGGGGTTGTCAACCTGTTCCCTACCGCCCACTAGTGGGCATTTCAGGATTCTAGGTGGGTGGTAGTGGGTTCTATGGCACAAACTGAATCCTCCTTCCATCGAGCACTGGTGGGCAGTAAGGAAATTTTACCATCAAGCAAGATGCATTAGTGGGCGGTCGGTATAAAAAGGTTGACTACCCCTGCTCTACACAAACCCCAAAGATCCCATCCAGAAAATTGCACTGAATAACCCTAAACATTGATGGGCATTTTCCAGAGCCCGTTTTAATGTTCTCCCTTCAGCATTACTAGAGGGCAGTTATAATGTTGAACATCCGCTGGGGTTCGAGTAAGTAGGCTATTTATCAAGCCTTCTAAAGCAATGTCTCAACTGATCACTGGTCTTTTACAAAATATCCTAGGCACTTAAAAAAACAACAGATTGAATTTGCTGGAAATTGCACAAATGGCACCGTTAAGTACAATGTGTCCACCAGCTGTGGCCTAGCATTCATGCAGAAGTTATGCAAATTGTGCCAATCATTCATGAATAAAAGCCTACCGAGTCTATTCCAGACAGTGGCTTCCAGCACAGCTCTACAAGTAGCCCATCCTTGGCCTCAAACGGCAGAAGCAGATGTCTAGAGCCTCTCAACTGCTGGAGTGAATGGAAGACAGGGGTGCTCTCGCAGCAAGCCCAAAACTATGTCCAGAATGTGGATAATGTATCCATTGACTCCAGTGGCTGCTTTTGCGAGAACTGGCAGGAATCGGGCTTCAAGATAGATCCATTCTATAAAAAAAGAAGACTGATGGTTTAGCTCTGGCCAGTGTCCATTGCTAACAACCTCAAAGTTCACCCTATAGATTAAGCTGAAGTGTACAAGAGTATGGCTACAGAATTGGATTGTGTGTTGGCTGTGAGCTGCGGAACATTATTCCAAGGGAAATTAAAATGAATTACAGGCTCTGCTGCCAAGAAATAGGGCACATGTTTCCTTTACTGCCTGTGGAAAGTGAAATGTTATCCCCAAAGATTATTGCCAGGGTTGTGCCATGGAGAGAGTGCTGGATATGGACCCAGGATTAATTCCCTGCTCAACCAGGATCATCACTGCATTCACGGGCAAATCAGGTGGCCACCACAGATGCTGATTCCCTGCAAAGACCTACATGAATTGCTCTCCCCATGTGCAGGCCCCTGTGGTGTGGGTCGCATCATGCTGAAGCGGTTTGGAGCATTGCATTCTCCACCTAAATTATCTCATGAGAGATCTCACAAAAGATCTAAATTATTCGCAGTAGCATGATCATTAAAAATATATATATTCCCACAGTTTTCCACCATTTCCCATCCCAAATATTCTGATTTGCAAATAAAAATATGTCAGGGGGGATATTATATTGAAATGATTGTCATGTTATTAATATCACCAGCTAATTTTCTGTTGAAATTGCCAGACGCGAAAAATGTTCTGTCTAAACATTTTTAAGAAATACGCGGAAAAGGTTGCATTACATTCTTGATTCTATATTCTGCAGAACCGGTGCATTGATTCACAGCTGTATCTGTAGATCGGCACATTTCTTGATACTGCGTTTTAAAAATTAGCTAAGATTTCCAGTGGGTTTTGCCACTGATAGCTTTAGTCTTGATAAATATATTTGAGTTTGGCTTGTGTTGTCCAAGATTGTATCTCCACCTACTGGCACTGGACGTAAAGGAAGCTAGCAAGAAGCTAGTGAGAATCTGAGCAGTGACTGGAAATGTCTAAAAGATCAAACACTCATCTCATTCGGGAGACACCACTCATGCAGAACGTGCCTTAAACAGATAGTTCCATTGTTTCTTTCTAGCTCCAAAACTGCCCTTCTCTTTGGCAAACAATATTCATTTCTGTGCAAACAATAAGATTTTTTTTGAGGGAGGGAGGGGGAGAAAGCAGGGAGGCATGTGATTCAATCTGCACTTAATGCGACCTTACATAATTCACACTTTCCAACACAAAAATCTCCAGTCATACAAAAATGTGTGTTGCATATAAATGCAAAATACCAGCGAAAATAGCATACAAATTGCTTTGTAAATACATGCATATTGGGGGGGGGATTGCGAGGGTGGGTGGGCGGGGTGACTGTTCTTATGCAATCCCTCTCATGGAGCTCCTCAGAAATGCATCTTAGCACATTTCCCTGTAAACTCACACTTCCAGCATAATCTAATCTAATGGATGCTTCAATGCGAAAGTGGCGCTATAAAACCAACACACACACACACACACACACAAATCCTTCCAGTAGCCCCTTAGAGACCAACTAAGTTTGTCATAGCTTTGAGCTTTCGTGTGCATGCACACTTCTTTAGATACGTATCTGAAGAAGTGTGCATGCACATGAAAGCTCATACCTATGACAAACTTAGTTGGTCTCTAAGGTGCTACTGGATGGATTTATTATTATTATTATTATTATTATTATTATTATTATTATTATTATTATTTGACTACGTCAGACCAACACGGCTACCTACCTGTAACTATATGAAACCAACACTCTGTGCTGCCCGAAGTATTTGAAGAAAAACAACAAAACGACAAGCAGAGAGGAGGGAACCTCTGCAGGTGCTCACAGTGGCCAATCAGATGCCTTTGGGAAGCCCGCAAGGAGGACAGAAGTGCAGCAGCCCTCTCCCCACTTGTGATTCCCAGCATATGGTATTCAGAGGCATGCTGCCTCCAATAGTGAAGAAAGAACACAGCCATCGTAGAGGGTAGCCATGGATAACTGCATCCTCTTTTAAAGCTATTCAGGTTGGTGGCTATCACTGCATCCTGCATTAGTTGAACTATGTGTTGTGTGAAGAAGTATCTTATTTTGTCTGACCTGAATTTTACCCTGCTTACCCCCTGCCACTGGTTCACTTTGCTTCCTCTGTTGTTTTCCCAGCTCTTTACAGCTCTTCCTCTGTTGTTTTCACAGCTGTTTACATCTCCTAAGAGGGTGCTATAGAGACAAATGGGTGGGCTTTTCCCCACCACACTTGGCTGGCTGTCATTTCATACTAGGATGGGGAACAATAGGCCATGGATCAACTTTCTGATGTAATCATGGGTGTTATTCATGAGACGCCAGGGCAGTTCCCACAACCATGTTGCAGAAGTGGGTGAAGAATTTCCTGGGTGAAGAATTCATAGCACAACGTCTACTGTGAAAATGTGGCAGACTCACAATCGGGGGGGGGGCACTGTTTTAAAGGGAAAAGTCACAACAAAGTGGGTAGCCACTGGGTGCTTTGTTACACTAAAAACCTAATGTGTGGAAACGTGCTCAGCAAAGGATCTACAGTACCTGTAGATTGCTTTGTTTGGTTTGATTACCCCCAAAGCACAACAACTGTGTGGGATTTAGATGTGAAAGTTTATGCAAAAAACAACAACTCCGTTTGCTTCTCTTGGAACAAATTATAGGCTAATAATACAGAGTGCAAAATGAGACATAGCAAGCATCTGTTGGGCGCAACACTGCCAAACCAACCTGTCATGGTCACAACTCCAATAATCTGGTGGTCAGAACCATAATTAGAAAGCAGATGAATTGCTTTCAAAAAAATGGGCCTGCATTTCGTCTCTCGCAAGAGCACACAAAGTATTCAGCCAAGTGCCATTGTATGAAGCACAATGGCACAGGCTACTCGATGCCAGGAAAGAGGAAGGGGAAATGGCTTGTCGCTTATGACTTAGTCTGATGTGAGGAAGTAGCCCTAATTGGACATGCCATCCCCAGGGGTCCTGAGCACATGAAGCGGCCTGCAGGAATGGGAGTGGCTAGCCGCACCTCCCCCAAACAGCAAGGCATGCACAAGCCAGGACCACCCACCCAGCCAACACATGATCGGTTCAGTCAGAAGGGGAACAAGCTTCCACATGGAGAAGATTGACCAGGGTTATTGTCCCTGTGCAGGAAGTGGCTCCTTCAGACTGAACTGGTCATGCACTGGCTGGGGACACCACATTCAGGTTCTGTGCCTCAGGTGATGGGAAATGGCCGATTACCCAGTATCTGGGTGGGCAGTAGTTGCGGTCCAGTGCACCGGACCCCAGCCTCACAGAACAAAGGCCCCTGGCATAGCCTGCCACTGGTTAAAATCAGCCAATCAGAAGACTGCTGTACCCTGTTATTTAGGCCAGCAGAGGCAGAGTTCAGGAGCTCAGAAGGAAATTCAGGAAGTATCCATTTTAAACAAGAGCCTGGCATTTCAGATGAAAGAGTCTCAGGGAATGAGGAGGTAAAAAAAATTCATTATTATTACTACTACTACTACTATTACTGTCTTTATAACCCATCTTTTTCCCTGACAGCGACTCACAGCAACATACCGATCATGCTATTCCGTTTGTTGGTTGTAAATCACATTTAGTGAGTGAGTATCAGAGCAGAACCTTAAACCCATTCAAAGTTCCTTGCTTGCAACACACACACACACACAGTGTGTGTGTGTGTGTGTGTGTGTGTGTGTGTGTGTGAGAGAGAGAGAGAGAGAGAGAGAGAGAGAGAGAGAGGGGGGGGGGAGAGGGAGGGAGGGGGAGAGAGAGAGAGAGAGAGTGCTGACAGAATAATGATCCACAGCAGGAGGCACGGCACTAGAAAAGCTGTGGGTATTTTGTAAAGCAGCAATGAAAGAGGGAAGGGCATTAAATCATGCCGGAGTGCCATGAAAAACAAAGGTAGATTTGTAAAGTATAATTTTTTGAAAGTAACTTCCTGACTCTAAACGAGCAGACAACAGTAATCTTTATGGGAAAGTTCCCGACGATGAATTTCCTTGTCAAAGTGATCTAATATTTGGTGCCCACTATTATTCCCATTTTTCATTTTATAATTCAACACAGAACTATGCCTGAAAACAATAACAGGAAGCTTTACGGCCATATTTCACAGCCTTCTATTTCTTCCTAGCTTCGGGGATTTCCCCCTCCCTTGCCTCTCCCATTTATATGAGCAGAGTATATAAAGCAGTGGTCCCAATTGCGGAGTCACAAACAATGAGTCAACTGAAAGAGGAAAGGAATTGTAGGGGAAAAGCAAAGCAGGAAATCAGTGCTTTGCTTCTAGCATCCAGAGCAAAGCCAGGATACAGACATATTGGGGGAGAACCAGTAAGTTACAGTGGCTGACCTTGATTTACAGCTCAGAAAATAATAATATAGTGCCATCGGTGTAAAATAGTGCTTATGGAGGGCAAGGAAATCAGTCTCTGCCTCAAAGAGCTTACAAGCAAGGGGAATCGACGCAGGAAGGGGAGGCAGAAGTATACAGGATAAGAGTGTGTGACTATTTCATTTACACATGCCACACCATACATTTAAAGCACTATGATACCACTTTTGAAGAGAAATAGCTTCCCCCAAAGAATCCTGGGAATTGTAGTTTTGTTAAGGGTGTAGTTAGTCATTATAAGGGTTTGCAGATGTAAACTGTAAGGGTTCTAGTTTGTAGTTTGTTAAGGGTCCTGAGAGTTAAGAGGCTCCTATATCCACTTCCCAGAGTTGCGTGTTCAGACCCAGAGACCTCCCCCTTAAATAAATTCACACTTGACTCAAATTTTAGTTTGGGTTTTTGGCAGAATTTAGGACTCAACTTTATTGATTACAGAAAGTGAGTGGTTGCATAGGCTCTGGTTCGACTAGCTCCCTGCACCCTTGCAGGTAGCACTGACCCAGGGTTCCATCATAGGTCAGCTAAGGGTGAACACCTGGATAGGCGAAACGCCAGTAACAGACTATGCCCACCACCCAGATGTCCCCCTGGACTCAGGCACAGGCACAACCCCCTCTCAGGGGTTGACCAAACCATTTGAGTCCCTGGATTCCTTTAATGGAATATCCTTCATATAGGGATGGTGAGAGCGTTCTCCCATCCCTATCACCTGAACCAGTGCCTATCCGCAACCTTACAAGTTGTGACGATTTGCTTCGCGGCAGGCGAAACCCAAATGGCAACAGCCAATCAGCCAAGTGGGGGAAAATCCTGCCAGGGGCGTACCCAGGATCAAAACTAGGGGGGGCAAGGGGCGGGGCCAAGGCATGGGAGGGGAGGGGCCACAAAGTGGGAATGTGGGCGGGGCTACAGAGCCCAGGTGAAATCAAAATAAACAGTAAAAACTACAGCAAACTGATCACATATTTTAGGAAGGGGTCCCCAGAGTTGTTGACCTTTGGGAACTGACACCACACTTGCGTATTATACCCCAGAGGACAGGATCACACTTCAAAATGACCTTAACAGATTAGACAACTGGGCCAAAGCAAACAAGATGAATTTTAAAAAGGAGAAAAGTAAAGTACTACACTTGGGCAAAAAAAAATGAAAGGCGCAAATACAGGATGGGGGACACCTGGCTTGAGAGTAGTACATGTGAAAAGGATCTAGGAGTCCTGGTGGACCACAAACTTGACATGAGTCAACAGTGTGATGCAGCAGCTAATAAAGCCAATGCAATTCTGGGCTGTATCAATAGGAGTATAGCGTCTAGATCAAGGGAAGAAATAGTACCACTGTATTCTGCTCTGGTCAGACCTCACCTGGAGTACTGTGTCCAGTTTTGGGCACCACAGTTCAAGAAGGATACTGACAAGCTGGAACGTGTCCAGAAGAGGGCAACCAAAATGGTCAAAGGCTTGGAAACAATGCCTTATGAGGAACGGCTTAGGGAGCTGGGTATGTTTAGCCTGGAGAAGAGAAGGTTAAGGGGTGATATGATAGCCATGTTCAAATATATAAAAGGATATCATATAGAGGAGGGTGAAAGGTTGTTTTCTGTTGCTCCAGAGAAGCGGACACGGAGCAATGGATTAAAACTACAAGAAAGAGGATTCCACCTAAACATTAGGAAGAACTTCCTGACAGTAAGAGCTGTTCGGCAGTGGAATTTGCTGCCAAGGAGTGTGGTGGAGTCTCCTTCTTTGGATGTTTTTAAGCAGAGGCTTGACAGCCATATGTCAAGAATGCTTTGATGGTGTGGGGGGGGGAGGCGGACGTGAACCTGAAGCGACGGCGGCGAAGGGGAGAAAACCAGCGGCCGCCTAGAGGAGAAGAGGGAAGTCTGGGGGTGGGCGGGGGGGGAGAGAAGGGAACCAGGCTTGGATCGGGGCCTCCGCGGAGGTCTGGAGCAAAGCCCCGGCCTCCGCGAAGCCTTCCGAGGCTCCGTTGCTGCAGCGGTCTGGCAGGCGCTGAACGACTCCCGATGTTCGGGAGACCTTTGAGCACAGTCGCGCTGTGCGCATGCGCCCTGCACGGCGGCCGCCGGAGTCCACAGCCGCGCTGTGCGCATGCGCCCCGCTTTGCGCATGCGCAAAGGTCTCCCGAACGTCGGGAGCGTCAGCCCTTGCCCCCTCCCACACAGCGCGGCTGTGTGGACTCCGCACGGCTCGGGCGCAAGAGACTGCTGCGGGCGCCGAACTCGCGCTCCGCTGGGCTGTCCTCCGCCTCTGCCAACCAGCCCCGCCGGCAGCGCCACTCTTGCCCGCAGCTGCCCGACCGGCCCTGCCTCTAGAGTAGGGCAGCGGCCCCTCCCTGCCCCGCGGTGGGTACGCCCTTGAATCCTGCCATGCCCCCGTCCCAACGACAGATGACACACGATGGCATAGCATAGCAAAATGCCCTAAAAATAGGGAGAGGTGGGCTGGTGTTCCGAATGCACAAGCCAAAAGAGGAAGCTCTGGGCCATGTGCATGGGTATTGTGAGGGACAAGGGATACAGGGAAGTCCCTCCCATCTTAAGTTCCAGCCCATCCCCAAGCGCTGGAGAGAGTAAGGAGAGCTCTGCCTCCAGCGGAGAGTCAGGAAGTGGTGTCCGAGGCTCAGGCAAGGTTGTGGAGCCCAGGCCGCAGGTGGGACAGGAAGTTGGACGCACGGGGGGGAGGCCAATCCCCCCAACTCCCGAATTGCGACGCAAACGTAGGGGGAAGAGGTTGGGTCTGCCAAAGCTGTGGTGCTGGAAGAAAACGCGCCAATCGCCATTCGGGAGTTCTGACACCTCACCTTAAGGATGCATTTTTACTGCTCTGAACACTGTAAATAATCAGCACTTAATAAAAGCCTTAAAAGACCATGCTGGAGTCGTTACTCTAGAGTAGCCATACCAGGCCCTCTGACAGCAACTCCCGAATCTTTTTTTGGCTACTTTGGAGTGCAGCGATGAGCGCTCAAGAGGCTGAGCATTGGAGGCTGGAGGCCGAAGCAGCGAAGCAGGAGCTGCAGAACCTCACAGCGCACGCACAGCAGCAATTGCATGCCGCTCAGGAGGAAGCGCGAGGGGCGCAGGAGGAGCTGAACAAGCTGGTGGACCAGGTGAGGACAAAAGAGGAGACTGAGAAACAGCTAAGGGTGATGGTATTGGACCTGCAGAAAAAGTTGGAAGAGGAGAAAGCAGCTAGAGGTGGGGGGGCGCCCCAGCCGCAGCTAGTCCAAGTGAGAAGGGGACAGAGCCTAGTCACCAAGTTCAGCGGCGACCCGAGGGAGTACCTAGGATTCGAGACAGAAATAAATTATGCGCTGGAATTGCATGCAGCAGAATTCCCAGATGACGCGCACAGAGTCTCCTTTATCATAGAGCATTTGACGGGGGCCGCCCGGGAATGGGTAAGACCGCTCATCGCGCAAAAAAATCCTTGCATGAAGAACGCAAAATTATTTCTAGAAGCCTTAAAAATAATGTACGCTAGCGACAGTGAAATGGAGGCCACTAAACAGGAGCTTCATAACTTAACACAAGGAAAATCGACAGTTAGGGACTACTGGGCGAGATTCACCATGCTGGTGCACAAACTGGGGTGGGATCTGCAAAGTGAGCCAGTGAAATCAGCCTTCTACCTGGGTTTGCACGCAGACGTTAAGGATGAGCTGGCAAGAGGTCCTAGACCGCAGACTATGGATCAGTTAAGCAAAGTGGCGCTAGCGGTGGGGGTGAGACAGGAATCCAGATGGTATGACAAACAAGCGACGCGCGCAGCAAAACCTTGGTTCCCACGCTCCCAGGACAGACCACATCACCAAACCCCACCCCAGGGACCGCCCCCAGACCCGCCCAGACCAAGCCCAGAGCCGGAACCGATGGAGATCGGGGGAGCGCGCGCGCGGGCTTTTCAAACCCCGGCGGCGCCAAGACGCAAGGAGGGAAGAGGCGGGAATTGCTTTCTCTGCAACTCCCCCCGGCATCGCGTCAGAGACTGCCCTCATCGCAGAGAGTGGCAAGGAAAGGCGGGAACGGTTGTACCTTCCCCCGCTGACGCAGCACCACAGCAGGGAAACGAGACAGCCTGGCTGCAGGAGACAAGGGGCAGCAGCCAGGCACAGTCAGCAGACAACAGCCCCAGCCCGCCCACCCGCACAGAGAGGAGCAGAGCCAGCCCACCCCTCCCAGAGCAGGAGTGGTTCTAGAAGTCACGCTAACGCTCCCAAATGGCTATCCCCTGACAGTCCTCGCCTTAATTGACAGTGGTGCCTCAGCCAACTTCTTCTCGAGAAACTTTGCAGAAGAGCACCAGATCCAACTTCTGCAGCTGGATTTTCCCCTGCATGTGGCCACCATTGACGGCAGAGAGTTGCTGGGAGGGGCCATCACTCATCAAACCCCCCCCCATGAGAATGACGGTGGGAAGGCACTCAGAGACACTGGCTTTCAACGTCACAACCATCTCAGACCCCCCCCATCGTTTTGGGAATGAGCTGGCTGGCGCGCCACGACCCCTCCATAAGTTGGCACCAGAGATGCATCACGTTTGGGTCGGACTTTTGTCTGGAACATTGCATGCAGCACCAACCAGGGGAGGGGCCTCCGATAGCCACGGTGGCCACCATGCATGTCAAAGGGGGTGAGGCGATACCCAAGCCGTACTGGGACCTGCAGGAGGTCTTCAGCGAAGCGGAGTCCGACCACCTACCCCCACACAGGCCTTTTGACTGCCAGATCAACCTGGTGCCAGGGGCAACGATACCCCCAGCCAAGCTGTACGCCATGTCAGATCAGGAACTGGAGGATCTGCGCGCTTTCATCGACAAGAACCTCAAGCGGGGGTTCATCAGAGAAAGCAAGGCAGCAGGGGGCAGCCCGGTCTTCTGGGTGGACAAGAAAGACACGCAACAGCGCCGTCTTGTGGTGGATTTTAGACGACTGAATTCATTGACAGAGCCAGTGGCTTTCCCCATGCCCAGAGTGGATGATCTCCTGACAGCGGCACGCAGGGGCAAGATTTTCACCAAGCTAGACCTAAGAGGGGCGTACAACTTGATCAGGATCCGGGAGGGCGATGAATGGAAAACCACGATGTTCACGCCTCTGGGCTCTTTTGAATATCTGGTGATGCCCTTCGGGTTGCAAGGGGGCTCAGCATGCTTCCAGGCCTTCATGCACCACGTCCTGGGGTCCCTCCTCTTCAAGAACTGCTTGGTCTTCCTAGATGACATCCTTATCTATTCCAATGACCCAGTGCAGCATGTGAAGGATGTCAGGGAGGTGTTGCAGCGCCTGAAGGACAACCACCTGTATGTGAAGCTGGAGAAGTGCAAGTTTCACACCAAAGAGGTGGACTTCCTGGGCTACAAGCTGTCAGACAAGGGGCTGGCGATGGACAAGGACAAGGTGCAGGCCATCCTGGACTGGCACAGCCCCAGGACGCGCAAAGATGCCCAACGCCTACTAGGCTTCGCTAACTTCTACAGGAAGTTAATCAAGAACTTCTCTCGTGTCACGGCTCCTATCACCGACTGCCTGAGAGGCAAGCAGAAGTTCCGGTGGACACCAGAGGCGCAAGCAGCGTTCGAAAGCCTCAAGAGGGTATTCACTTCAGACCAGCACCTGTTCCACGTGGTGCAGGATGTGCCCCTACGCCTGGAGACAGATGCTTCGGACAAGGCTCTGGGAGCGATTCTGTTGCAACTGGACGCCAACAGAGAGTGGAGACCCTGTGCCTTCTTCTCCAGGAAGCTGACCCAGCCAGAACGCAACTACACAGTGTTTGATAGGGAACTTCTCGCGATCCACGCTGCGTTCCAGCACTGGCGACACTTCCTGGTGGGCGCCAAGCACCCCACCCAGGTGTGCACAGACCACAAGAACCTGGAGTTCTGGAGAACTGCCAGGGTGCTCAACCAGCGGCAGATACGATGGGCAGAGTTCTTCTCGAACTTCAACTTCTCCATCCACTACATCCCGGGGGAGCAGAATGTCAGGGCGGATGCCCTCTCCCGCAAGCCAGAGTACATGGAGGAGGAGTTGCCACCAGCACCCAGGCACATTTTCCCCCCATCAGCATGGTCATGCGGAGCAGCAGTGGTGAGCGAGGCAGAACTCACAGCACTGACAGCAGCTGATGAATTTGCCACCCGCATCTTCAGAGAACTGAGAGGGGGGAGGGAGCAGGCCAAAGACTTTGAGGAAAGGAGGGGTTTGCTTTTTTACAGGGGAGCCCTGTACCTGCCAACCAAACAGCTGAGAGGTAAGGCCCTCAAGCAGATGCACGACAACCCAACGGCGGGTCATTTCGGAAGGGACAAAACCACTCACCTAGTCATGAGACACTTCTGGTGGCCAGGGGTGCGGGAGGATGTTCGGGATTATGTAAGGGGATGTGACACCTGCCAGCGAGCAAAGGTGGTCAGAGCGCCACCAGCAGGTTTGCTGGAGCCATTAGCCACACCGCACAGGCCGTGGGAAGTAGTGTCCATGGACTTCATCACAGACCTGCCGTCGTCCAGGGGCAAGACCGCAGTGTTGGTGGTGGTGGACCTCATGTCCAAAATGTGCCACTTTATACCGTGTGCCAGGGCGGTCTCGGCAGAAGAGACGGCCAAACTGTTTGTTGACCACGTATTCAGACTGCATGGATTGCCTTTAAGAGTTATTTCGGATCGTGGCCGCCAATTTGTTTCCAGTTTCTGGCGGCGGCTAATGAACCTCCTGCAGGTGGAGGTCAGTTTGTCTACGGCTCGGCACCCGCAGACCAATGGACAGGCGGAGCGGGTCAACGCCATTCTGCAGCAGTACCTGAGATGTTACGTCAGCCAGAGGCAAACGGACTGGGTGGATCGCCTGCCACTGGCAGAATTTGCCTACAACAATGCGGTGCACGTCTCCACAGGGGTGTCGCCCTTTAAGGCCAACTACGGGCGCGACCTCAGATCTTTCCCGGAGAGGGAGGGGGAGGAGGAGGAAGAGGGCCCACAGGCAGAGGATTGGGCAGAGGACCTGGAGACGGTGCACCAGCAGCTCAGAGAACACTTGGAGAGGGCCAAGGAAGCGTACAAGAAGGGGGCAGATCGCCACAGGCGACCGGGAGAGGTCATCAGGGTGGGGGACAAGGTTTGGTTATCCTTGGAAGGTCTTCCCACCAGGGGGCGATGCAAAAAGTTAGCACCCAGGAGGCTGGGCCCCTTCACGGTCACGCAACAGGTCAACCCGGTGGCCTTCAGGCTAGCACTGCCGGAGGACATGAGAGTGCACCCAGTGTTTCATAGATCACTGCTGTCGCCGTACAGGGAAAGTACCAGGTTCAGGGACAGCGATCAGCCTCCAGAGGGAGGGGGGGAGACGGGAGACGCCCGACAGCTCAATGAGGCAACTGAGATTTTAGACTCAAGGAGAGGGGTGAGAGGGCTGGAGTACCTGATAGCATGGGAGGACACTCCGCCGTCCCACAATGAGTGGATACCGGCCACGGAAGTACCTGAGGAATTTTTAGTGGAAGAGTTCCACGCCCTGTTCCCCCACAGGCCCAAGCCCTGGCACATGGAAAGGGAGGGAGAGGGGGAGGGGCAGGAGGAAGGGATAGCAGGCAGCAGCTCTCCATGGAGATGGGAAGCGGAATTTGAGGACACGGAAGAAGAGGTGTGGGTTTCACCGAGGTCGACGACGTCAGAAGCAGGAGAGGACTGGCAGAACATTTTTACTCCCACCAGCTCTGACGCCACTGACTTCTTGGGATTCCCGTCTTCTCAGGGGGAAGGAGAAAGATCGCAGGATTGGGGGGAAATTTTTACACCCACAGGCTCGGATGCCACAGACTTCTTGGGGTTTCACTCGTCCCCAGCAAGCAGAGAGCCACTAGGGAGGGGGGGAGAGGAGCCTGGGAGGGGGGTGGATGTGAGGGACAAGGGATACAGGGAAGTCCCTCCCATCTTAAGTTCCAGCCCATCCCCAAGCGCTGGAGAGAGTAAGGAGAGCTCTGCCTCCAGCGGAGAGTCAGGAAGTGGTGTCCGAGGCTCAGGCAAGGTTGTGGAGCCCAGGCCGCAGGTGGGACAGGAAGTTGGACGCACGGGGGGGAGGCCAATCCCCCCAACTCCCGAATTGCGACGCAAACGTAGGGGGAAGAGGTTGGGTCTGCCAAAGCTGTGGTGCTGGAAGAAAACGCGCCAATCGCCATTCGGGAGTTCTGACACCTCACCTTAAGGATGCATTTTTACTGCTCTGAACACTGTAAATAATCAGCACTTAATAAAAGCCTTAAAAGACCATGCTGGAGTCGTTACTCTAGAGTAGCCATACCAGGCCCTCTGACAGGTATATATAGGTCCCTCGATCCGTTTGGACTGCGCCCCATTGGCCAGATGAACCCAACATTGAGGGACCTACCAATCGGGTGTTGTGGCTGACCAATCTTACCCACCCACAACACAGGAGGTCGGTCTCCAGTTCTCACCGCAACACGTGCCCTCTTTTAGGGATGACACGATCTACAATTCTCAGAGTGGTTTAACAATCCCTTTTCACAGGGGGCTCTGGAAACTGTAGAAAGTTGGGGAGGAGCTTTAATATCTTGCTTCTCCAGACTCTTTCTTAACCATTCTATCAGCCACAGACCAGACAAAGGCCACACTTTTTCTGACAGGCATGAGGATAAAGTCCCACCTGTAGTGACAATTATATCCAGTGTTGTTTGGAAGGACAACTCCTGATGTGGATTTCAGAAGGGGGGGTGAGTCTGAGAGTGAGCAAGCAATTGAATGTTGGTGGGGGGTGGAACTGAGATCTGTGCATATATGAATGATGTGTGTTTGGTCCCACCCACTTTTGGTCATCCTCTGACAGCTCTTCAAATAGAGGACTGCCCCATGGCCACCCTAAGCAGAAGGCAAATGAAAGAAATCACAAGATTTCTCCAGCTCCAACCTTTTACAGCAGGCACCCCCAAACTTTGGCTCTCCAGATGTTTTGGACTACAATTCCCATCTTCCCTGACCACTGGTCCTGTTAGCTAGGGATCATGGGAGTTGTAGGCCAAAACATCTGGAGGGCCGCAGTTTGGGGATGCCTGTTTTACAGTGAAGACATAGAATTTAACCTACAATTTCCCCCTACTACAAAAACCACTGTCGCTAACCACAGTTTCTTGGTCTGGATGACACAGCACACTGTGGTTAATCAAACATGAAATGTTAGCTTCCAACCATCCCCTTATAGCTGATTATTCCCCAAACAATAAACCAAGAATGCAGCCAAAATGTTTATTTATATGGAAAAGCCAAAGACGGAAAACAAGCTTTTTTTTCTTTATTCTTTTAATTCAGAATTCCAACCAAAGAATAGCCTGCACCGAATGCCTTAGAGAAGCAGGACGTATAACTAAATCTCATTTGAATGAAGCTAATGAGTAGGTTTTGTTAATTGATGAGAGTGTGATGAAGCAATAAAAGGGCAAGAATAATGTACCACAAAATGTGCTCTGAAGTGCTATCATAAATAATAAGAAACTACGCTTGCCAAATGAGCAAAGTGTACTAGCAAATCCTCCATAATATCCTAGGTGCAGGAATGGGAACGTTTCAGCCCTCTCACTAATTCACTCTGCTATTAACTAGGGGAGAGCCTCTTCAGATAAATCTGTGATTTGGGTGGGGGAGATTGTTGCCTAGCCAAGTGCTAATCAGCAAAAAATTCCACAGAGTACTAATAATCTACTTTTATTCAATACAATGTGGTGGCATCATAACTAGCAGGGCACATGAAAGAAATTCTGAATGAGCGCATTCCTAAGTGTGCCCCAGTGGCAGATGGTTATATTAATGTTGTTCTAGGATCAGAACTGCCCCAGCTAAGAGCATCCCTGCACTCTTGTCTGAGAGATGGATTAGATTCGCCACTTTTAACACTGGCGCCTCAAACTGAAGTGCAAATGCTGCTGTCACTTGAACACAAATTCTATCAAACGCACGAAAGAATGCCTGACACAAAAAAAAGCCTAGGCTGAAATAATCTGGAAGAACTGAGTTGAAGTACCCCGCTCTATCTAAACACGTGATTTTCAGACACTTCTTAAATCACAGTGAAAAAAAATATGATACCAGAGGATAAGGGGACAAGAAGAAATTGGGTTCCATTCATATTTAAAGGTGAACCTAACCAAATTCACAGCAGCCATCCTTCAAAATTTACACTTCCTCCAGAAATCTACTGGTCTCTAGTTTGCTTGGACCACCATCTTTCCTTTGTGGTGGACATCAAACTGATCGGGACAGTGGAGTCTCACAGCACAGGTGCCATCAGTCAAGAGTGTTGGGAGCTGTAAGGCGATGAACATCTGGAGGGCACAGGTAGGTGTAAACAAGGCTTGTATTAGCCCTTATGTGACCACTTTGTCTTTCTAGAGTCAAGACAACATGCACCAAGGTTTATGGTACCAACGGATGTCATACTTGGGCATTTCCCGAAATGTTTTTTTATCCAATAATACTTATCCAACATAGGGAAGTGTGGTTATCCTCATTTTATAGGCAAGGAATAGACACATATGCAACCTGGTACTCGTGGTCAGTTGACCTGATATAATAGCACACATTGTTCCCTGTTTCTAGACCCTGCATAAAAATTATAGCTAAGAGCTTTTCAGTTCCCTCACAGCAGCTGCAGTTTGTCAGCACTGATTCCCCCCCACCCCACCCTCAATAATTAGAGACTTTGTGAATATTCCATGACATCACAGCCACTGCCAATGGCTTCTGAGTAAGAAGGAAAAGCAGAAATCATGACTTGCCTTCTTATGATGTCTCTTTTGCCAATTGTGCATAAAAGACACTGATGTGAACTAGTATATACAGGGTGCCCCTTCCCTTGCCTCCCACCTGTTTGACTTGGTAACCCTGTGCTTATAGACTAGAGCAGTGTTTCCCAACCAGTGTGCCTCCAGATGTTTTGGGACTACAACTCCCATCATTCCTGACCACTGGTCTTGCTAGCTAGGGATGATGGGAGTTGTAGTCCCAAAACATCTGCAGGCACACTGGTTGGGAAACACTGTACTAGAGAACTGTTTGAGTGAATCACTAAAAAATAAGGTCAGCTGGTTATATCCTAAACATTTACTTCTACAATCGGCAGTATGAACCACTGTGGTCTCTAATCAAACCCTGATCCAATGGCTAGAGTTTAAGTTAGTAATCTCCCCTACTTTTCCCCCTTTCCAAAACACCAGCATACAGATCATTCACACACAATCATTTCTGCAAATGCAAAACAAACAAACACACTATCAAAGGGAGAACATTCTGTACTTCTTTGAATAGCACAACTTAAGGGGGAGGGGGGTGGTTTAATAATGAAAATTAACCAGCAGGGGGTGGGGGTGTCATCAGAACATCTTGAAGGCATTTGGCATGTGCCGTAAAGATGATACATCTGTTAAATATAAGCATTTTGATTTCTCCGGTATAGATTTAATCATTGTTTCTAGCCTCCTTTAAACAGGGATGTCAGCATTAAGCCCACACTAAGCTAGGATAGGAATCAATGGAATTCAATAGGTCAGCTCAGGTTAAGCTGCTTGTAGCTGGAAGTTGTTCATTCTCAGTGATGGCGGAGCTAGACATTAATGCAGAAGGGAAGACTGTAAACCTCCTCTTAATCCATTTATTCAGGTGGAATGACACCACTTGACTTCCATGGCTGGCTCCTGTGAATTTATACACAAGTCTAAACACAACAAATCCCTTAATGACTGGTGAGCTCAGTGACATTATGCAGATTTTGCAAAGGCGAACAAAGAGTGGTTGTTTGCGGTGCTAGAACAGAGGCTGTTGGTATCAGATACTGTCACTGGAGTCAGAATGTACTCCTAAATAAAGAGTTTGCAACTTGAAACAGATTGCACAGTATCTTTTAATATAAACTTGTTTTTTTTCGCATATGGTAACACAGTTTTGACTCTCTCTTCTTATAAACTTGCTTTACAAAGAGAAGTAACCAAGTTGCACTCATCGAAATGTTCAGTAATGTAGGAAACCCAGGACTAGGATGGTGAAACTTTAGGATCCCATACAAAGGAACATTAAGGAAAACAAGCTTTGCATGGTGGAAATGAGAGTCAGCAGCACCATAAACCAGCAGTTGCAGCAAGCTAAGGCATAAGGGCAAGGGCAAAGTTAACCGCATGCACTTACTTTCTTGCTTACAGTACATCGCATTCCACCCAATAACAGTGTTCTCCGGCTGGCTTACAACAATAAAATGTTAAACAACGAAACAAAAAAATATAAACATCACTAAAAGCAGATAAAATATTCACTGGATTAAAAGAATTCAGTGCATCTAAGAAGCCTGAAAAAATAAAAAGGTCTTCACAAGCACTGAAAGGAGTATAAGGAAAGCTGCAGGCAAACTTCTCTTTGAAGAGCATTAACTTGGGTGCCACCACTGAAAAGGCCCTTTCCCTAGGAAGCTCCTTGCCATACCTTCCTTGGCAGAAGGACCTCCAAAGATGATTTCATACTCCAAGTGGGTATATGTAGGTGGAGGGACGCAGGTGGCGCTGTGATCTAAACCACAGAGCCTAGGGCTTGCCGATTGGAAGGTTAGTGGTTCAAATCCCCGCAACGGGGTGAGCTCCCATTGTTTGGTCCCAGCTCCTGCCCACCTAGCAGTTTGAAAGCACATCAAGCGCAAGTAGATAAATAGGTACCACTCCGGCGGGGAGGTAAACGGTGTTTCTGTGCGCTGTTCTGGTTTCGCCAGAAGTGGCTTAGTCATGCTGGCCACATGACCCGGAAGCTGTCTGTGGACAAACGGCGACTCCCTCGGCCTATAGAGCGAGGTGAGCGCCGCAATCCCAGAGTCGTCCACGACTGGACCTAATGGTCAGGTGTCCCTTTACCTTTACAGCTTGTATTGGGCCCAGAAACACACTCTGGGGAGGCGGGGTGCATGTGAATTTCAGTGATTTTTTATTTCAATTTCAATTTCAACACCTTTATTGGCATATATATAAAATATAAAAACAAAGACAAAACATATAAAACATAGGTCATTAGTATAAATAGTAACTCTACGTCGTACAGAAATAATGGTGAGCAGGAGGAGGAAGAGGCACACAAGGGGTCCTCAGCTATCATTGTTGAAGGCTAGATGTATTGATTTTAATTACATAAATTCTGGACAAGTAGTGGGCCATAATTCTGGTAATTTCGGGGAAGTCATCCCTCAGCAAGAGCTGGACCACTGTTTCCTTGTTGGGGAGGGTTCCAGGTCTCATAAAGGATAAGAGGGGGCCAAAATAAAAGAAATTAGAAAGGGGACAGTCCAGAATCATGTGAGCCATAGAGTCTACCTCTTTCTGGCCACAAGGGCATAATCTATTCCAGTAGGGGATGCCTTTGAGTCTTCCGGCTAACACAGAGGATGGAAAAGCATTTAGGCGGGCCAACATAAATACTCTGCGATAAAAAGGAGATACCAGGTCATATAAATAATTAGGTATCAATCCTTGGTGCGGCGGCAGCCCCAGGAAGCCAGGCGAGCATACTAGAGGTTGGGCAGGATGAAGTTTCTGGAATTCAATATCAAGCAGTCTCTGCTTAATAAGAGTAAAGATATATGAGTCCTCATATGTCAAGAGGGAATCCACTGAAAGGCCTAGTTGCCTAAGTTTGTTGGAAATATTAGAGAACCATATAAAGCTGTGGCTATCTTTCAGAAGATAGGATATCAGGCTATCTGGATCGGTATTAAAATGAATTTTTAGCCAATATTTAAAAGTAATGATCCACCGTCTTGTCTCAAGAAGGTGTTGGCCCAATTCTGCACAGATAGCCAGGTATGGCACACATTTTGGTACTCCAAGGATTTGCCGAAAGAAGGATGATTGGACTCCTTCTACTTTGTTGTTAAAGCTGGATATCCATAAGGGGATCCCGTATAGAAGCTGGGAGGCGGATTTTGCCTTATAGGCAGCAATTGCTGCAGGTACAAATTGATTCCCACCAAGAAAATGAAAGCGCTTGATTTGTGCAACCGAGCATCTTGCTAAATTAATTGTTCTGTTGCGATGGGTCACCCATTTTAAGTTATAGTGAAAGGTGACACCCAAGTATTTATAGCATTTAACTTGCTCCATTTTTTGGGTTCCAATCGACCAATTGAATGGACACCAACTTTTAGAAAAAACAAGAATCTTTGACTTGGAGTAGTTAATTGCTAGGTGATTCACTTCACAGTAATTGGAGAATGCTCTTAAATATCTTTGTAGCCCAACTCTGGAATAGGAGAGGAGAGCAGTATCGTCTGCGTACAAGAGGGTAGGGATCATAGCTGCCAAGTTATCCCTTTTTTACAGGGATTTTCCCTTATGCTGAATAGGCTTCCTCGCAAGAAAAGGGAAAACTTGGCAGCTATGGTAGGGATTGCTTTGGTATCTAATCTGGGAGGGTGGCCATTTACAGCAGATAAATGTTTCATATCATTCAAGAATAGGTTAAACAAGTGTGGAGCAAGTATACAACCTTGTTTAACCCCTGAAGAAGTGTGCATGCACACGAAAGCTCATACCAAAATAAAAACTTAGTTGGTCTTTAAGGTGCTACTGAAGGAATTTTTTTTGTTTAACCCCTTTAGTGATTGTGAAGCTGGTAGATAAATGACCATCAAGGGAAAACTTCACCTGACCTTTAGTGTTGGAATGTAGCTTTTTAATCAGAAAAAGTAGGCGGGTCTCCATCCCGGAAGTTTTTAATTTAGGGATTTTTTAATAATGCTCCGATGTGACAAACCATATCTCTCTAAACAAGGCAGTTATTGTCTTCTAGCCTAACCTACGCCTGAGCTCTTTGGACAAAGGGCAATATAAAAATTGAATAAATACAGTTCTCTAAATAATGGAAACCTGTATCAACCAGAAAGCAGGTTTGGTTCCACAAACACTCCTCATATAGCCCATCAAACAATCAGAGAAGCAAATCCGGGGAAACTAACATTAGTGGAATTAAATTATCCAATTCTACTTTTTAATTTTCAAGCCACTCATGTAGTTATTGTTCTGATGTCCAACAACAGCAGTGGCCAATGAGGTGCTTCTCTGATGGGAGACAATCTCAAGGAAGAGGAAGGCCACATTAATGTCTGGGGCATCTCAGCACCATGCCAGGTCTATGGTGCCTGATTAGCTGGTAGAACTCACTGGCATCAACAGGTTATTCTCATGCCACTGGCTCCTAGCCAATAAGCAACCACAGGCTTGAACAGTGCTGCTTGAGATGTCCTTTGTCTTCTTCGTCACTGTCCAGTAAAAGTCTGCGTTCCCTTTCCACCCCATTTCCCCACAGTGATTCCCACCAATGAACCACTTCGCTAACCACTGCTGCTCTCCACCATTTTTAACTACAAAACATAATAGTCTATGGGCAGAATTCATTGTCATGCTAAAACAGATTTTCTGCCAGTGCAAACATTTCTGTCCAAAGGCTCCCATTAGCACAATTGGGCTTTCCCTGCCCTCTTTCCCCTGCCTGCTGTCCCCTGCCAGAGCTGATTTGGGGTTGCGGGGAGCACAGGGGAGGGAGATGGGGGGAAACCCTTATGCTGATTCGTCCTACCGAAACTACTTCGTTGAATCCGGCTCTATGCGGCCAAGTTTAATGATGACTCCTAGTGAAGTAACATCTTTTCTCTGCCTGGAAGCAGAGACAATCTATGAAGCTTCTCTAGTGCCAAGGTTTCCATACCCACCCCACCCCCCGATGATTGCAATATTAATACACATGCTCCCCAGCGAGGTGGAATAGCGTCTCTGAGCAGTGGCTCTCACAGTGCTTGGCGTGTGTGCCGGGGGGGCGGGGGGGCAGCATGTGCATTCCAGCGCTAGTTAACGTAACATTCAGGCAGTAGTCTGCATTATTAAGGAATATAGTAATTTAGTTGAGAGCAGAGAGAATGCAATTAAGGCATACAGTGTAACTAAAGTGTATGTATAATAGGGCTGGTGAATGAAGAATTCGGGGCAATGGGTAACTTGAGCAAGCTGTATAATTAGAAGAAAGACTTTTAACTTTTTGTAATCGATATTAATTAAGCGAATGGGAGAGAAAGCAGCCCGCAGTATATAATCAGGCAGCAGAGTCCATTGTAAGCACTTGCCTTATGACAATACTTCTAAATTCCACTGTGCTACATGTAATTAAATTCATTAAGCGTAGCAGATTGCTAAATGCAGGCACTGAAATGATAATGTTTTATTAACTATTGCTATTTATAGAACCTTCCTGCTACTTAAGCATTAGAATGAGAATGCTGAACTAATTAATTCACCTTTGATTTGCTTGTCTTTTTTAAAAAAAAATTTAAAAAGTTCTCCCGTTCTCGCACCCATTTTCCCACTTTTTAAAAGTTCTAAGGAACCTTCAGCACAGCAGTGGCCAAGTGGATTTTGGAAGTGGCCAAAGCCACCTTAGCCCTAGCCAGTCATTCTAGTCCTCATGCCATGAAGGAGAGAGCCGGGATGTGCTAGCTGACCTTGCCCCCTCTGTCAGGTTCTCATCACCTGAGTCCATCATCTTCCATGAGTGGGAGGGCCAAAGTGTGCAGCTGGGAGCCATTATGTAGACACCCCCCCAAAAAAAATCTAAAACAAACGTGGCTCTCCAAGATGCAGCCCACTGGAAGTTCAAGCAAAAAGGTAGAGTGGTGAGGGGATAAAGGTGGTGTTTCAGGAAGAGAAGTGGGTTGAAAGTCAGGGAGAGGGGTGGAGGTCTTGTCCGCTGTTTTTCTGAGTCATGCAGAGTGAAGCAGCAGTTTCATGCTCCAATCCCTAGTGATGACATAGATGTCATTGAAATTCTACTCAGTATTGATCCAGAGCAGATTCCAATGTATAGTTAGCAGAGTAGAAACTTAGACACATTGCAGGATTCCCAATAAATAGACCAGAGGCAATTGTATTTCATCCAGCAGAGCTTTACTGCTCCTGAAGGAAAATGAGCATAATGGTCAGTAATCCAATACATTCAGGATTGGCACTGTCCATAAGAAATCCAATTGCAGCAGACTTAATTTAAACTTTCAATAACTTATAAAAAGTCTAAACTTTAACACTAAGCATACTATGTACAGAACATCGCACCAGAAGGGAAAGAGATAGAAAGAGAAACCCAGGCTCCTTCTGTTTTGGCCTACAGTGGTACCTTGGTTTAAGTACACAATTGGTTCCGTAAGCGTACTTAACCTGAAGCAAACTTTCCCATTGAAAGTAATGGAAAGTGGATTAATCCGTTCCAGATGGGTCCGCTGAGTACTTAAACTGAAAGTACTCAAACCAAGGCATACTTAAACCAAGGTATGACTGTATATTTATAGTCAGCATGACATTGGCATAAGAGATTTAAAAAAAACAGTTTAAGCCAGCTGCACTTAACTTCTCTGAAGGAATAACCCAAACATCATGAAGTTTCTTTCACACAGAGAAGCTTCCGGAACCCTCTTGAATTAATTAGAATAGGAAAGATCTCTTCAAATCATACCAATATTTTCCTGCACTAAGAAATGCAAACTGACAATAGACTCCACATACTGTACAAGACTTTGAAAATTACTCTTTACTTGCAGGATGGAAGCTATTAACAAGCAGTGTTATTTATGGATATCAAGTCCAATACAAGCATTTCTCTCCCTTGAGTCCAAGAGAGGGTCTTCTTGCTTCTTCCAAAACTCCTTCGTAGCAGTGGTGTTGTAAGTTATCAGTCCATTGCTTGCTTATCCTCACAAACACTTCTGGACACAGCATCTGCTTGAAGTTTCCCACACTTAGCAAAAGCACCAGCCAACTTCCAACTCCCACCCCTCCTACCTAAGACACACAAACACTCACTTTGAAATGGAGTTAGCAAATTAACAAGGCAATGATTCAGCATTTCTGTGACCTTAATTAAAGTCACAAGATTTTTCAGCTGTTACATTACATATGCTGTCTTTTCCTCAACGTGATTTCTTTGTAAAACACATTTTCTAATCAACAGATACTAACAGGCCTGACCTCTTCCAGAAAACAACAACAACCTTGTACCCTGCTTTTGAAATATTACTAGTTTTATACAAAATGCCATTCACAACAGAATTGGTAAAGAATAAATAAATCAGAATTTAAAAACTGATCACATTTAAGCATTGCTATTTTAATGTTCCATTTAGGCAACAAAATATCAAGCACCTCTGTTGCTTAAGGATGAAAATTGGAACCTTTATGCCTGAATCTCTATCGCCCTAGCCACATTGCCCATTTCAGCGTTGCCATAGGTGCATCAGAAGCTGCCTCAAACTAGGTAAGACTCTTTGTCCTTCCAGCCCAGTATTGGCAATAGCTCTCAGGCCAGCGGTCTTAAACATTACTAGATATCAGGAAAATATCACTAGATACCTGCCTCCTTCCAACCAGCCTGTGCTAAGGACAGGTGATTCTGTTGCATGAGTCAGGCTAGGTATACAACAGGTGAATCAATCTGTTTCAGATGGCAGCAAGGGGAAGGATTGATGAAGGAAGCATGAATTTTTAAAGTGTTGGCCGGTGGGGAGGCAGTTAGGTTCTTCTTTAAGCAGCAAACTATCTTGGGCCAGCGGTGGCATTGGAAGTGATTTGATCATTCAATTCCTCCCCATTCAGAGTTCAAGCAGAACGATCTGTGCTCAGGCCAGGCTGCCTGTTGTGCCCCTACATGAGTCCTTGCTCTCTGCTCATTTCCTTGCAATCAGGTAGCATATGTTCCCAACATGCACAAACAAAAGTATACTGGCTCCCTTGAGGGAGGCAATTCTTAACCCTGTCACAATCTTAAAAGGAAGTCACTTCTGATATAAGAGAAATTCAAGGAGGAAAGTGTTTGTTAAGCGAAAAGGAAATCAGGAGGGGCCATAGCCGAGTGGCAGAGCAGGTGCTTGGTATGCAGAAGGTTGCAGGTTCAGTTCCTGGCAGCTCCAGTTTAAACAAGTAGATGGGGAAACATATGGCACCTCACCAGTCAAGGTAGGCAGCAGTGAATGATGGGCATATTGTGGGGCCTAGTATAAGGCTGGCTTCTATATTCCTAAGCTGATAAGCATTGCTTTGGAAGTATTAACTGGCCAATGGAAGCCACACTTGTCTTGACCTACGAAACAAAAGTACACCAACACGACTTGGAATGCAAAATAACCACAACTGACAGGTGATTTATTGATTACACTCTGCAGCATGACAGGTCTTCAGCAGGGACAAACCAGCGCTCAAGATTATGGCCTTTTCTGCTGTCACTCTCTCAAGAAGCAATAAAACTTGAAAACAAAATAAAAACAAAACCCACAGCTTTCTTGTAAATAAGTGGTATTTAGAAAAAGGGTTCTTTTTGAACAATGAGAATGGCCCAGTGCAGTGAAGAGCAACAGTTTCATCCAGGCGCCCTGAATGCAATCAACAGCACTCCCTTTTTTCGACAGGAAAAAAGCAGTTCTTCAAGAATTCTCCATTTGTATAATGAACTGTCTACTCCTGAATTGCCTCACAGTAGACACATGATTAAAGATGTCAGCCTTTAAAACTGTTACCTCACCGGGCTCATCACTTGCCCTGATATTCCTTAACTGCAGCTGATCACCTCAGATTGCAATGGTTACAAATCAGAGGAGCAGAGAAGGCATCGGTAATCTGTCATGTTTCTGTCCAAACTGTAGAATCTTTGGGCAGGTGCCAGAAAATTGGACCCCGGCTGGACTAGCACATTGAACTTCTTTTGCTAATTTAAGGTTGTTTAAAGCAGTCACAGCAAATTGCTGGCAGCCAAGCAATGTATGGGTGACTAGTCTTGCTCCAGCAGCATTCACTTTATATAGGTGTGTCTTTTGTTTTCTCTTCTCAAAACATAAAAAATTTAGAACATAAGAAGAACCTGCTGGATCAGGCCAATGGCCCATCTAGTCATAGAATTGTAGAATTGGAAGTCTTAAGCATATGGCCATCTAACCTCTGCTTTAAAACCTCCACAGAAGGAGAGTCCATCCCCTTCTAAGGGAGTCTGTCTACTGTCAAAGAGCTCTTACTGTCAGAAAGTTCTTCCTCATGTTGAGTCAGAATCTCCATTCTTGTAGCATGAATCCATTGGTTCAGGTCCTACAAGCTTGCTCCATCTTCCATGTGACACCCTTTAGATATTGGAAGATGACTATCTTATCTCCTCTCAGTTTCCTCTTATTCAGGTTAAACATACCCAGTTCCTTCAGCCATTTGTCCTAAGGCTTGGTATCCAGACCCTTGTTCACCTTGGTTGCCCTTCTCTGCACATGTTCCAGCTTGTCAATACCCTTCTTAAATTGCGGTGCCCAGAACTGGACACAGTACTCCAACCAAGGCAGAATAGAGTGGTATTGTTACTTACATTGATTGGGACACTATACTTCTGTTGATGCAGAACTGTTAGTGCGGTGGGTTTTTGTTTTTTCCCTGCTACATCACAATGTTGACTCACTGTTGAGCCCAGCATCCTGTTCTCACAGTGGCCAACCAGATGCCTGTGCAGTAGCATCTTAAGCTTGTCTTGCGCCCTGGTGCAGTGATCCCTAGGGTGCCCCCACCCCCAGGGGTCCCCCTACCCTTCCACACACACGCCTGCCGCCTCGCCCGCACTTTCCTCAGCAGCTGCCTTGGCCGGGGAAGAGCAGCACCGAAGCCTCCTGGGGAGCGCAGTGCACCTTCCCGCCAGGCCCCGACCACGGTGCCTCATCCTCTGCCGCCACCACGTCCCGCAACAGGCCCACTGTGCTCACCGCCTCCCCCTCGCTGTGAGGCCTCGGTGCTCCGCCTCAGCTGAGCCACCACCGTGCAGAGAGCCGCAGAGCCGAGAAGGGGAGAGCGCGGCCTCTGGAGAGGCTTCGCCACCAGTGCGCACACAGTGCGGGGAAAAGGAGAAGGAGGCGCGGCGCGGCGGCAGGACCAGCTTAGGGCTTAGTGGCTGGTTGCGCCCCGCCAGCGCCCCCCCCAGAGGCTGGTGCCCTGGCACAACGCGCCACTAGGCCCTATGGCAAAGATACCTCTGTGCCTGTGGGAAACTCTCAGGCAGGAACCAAGCCAAAAAGCACTCTTTTCTTCTGTGTCTTTCAGCAACTGATACTCAGAAGCTTTGCTTGCCTCCAACAGTGCAGGGCAGACAACTGGCCATTAGATTTGTCTACTGATCAGGCAATCTGTTGAGGATGGAACTGCATGTTGCCATAAGAGGCATGGGACTGCCCTTGTGTGGAAAGGGGCCTTTAGGGTAGAGCTACATGGCGAAAGAAATGAGGTGCTGTTGCTAAAACTGGCAGCCTTGTGCTGAGTTCCCACTCCATAATGTGCATATAGAAATAAATGGGATCTTGGAGTTAGTGGTTGGCTCAGTGGGATTACGCCTGCAATGAAAGGAAGGCTGCGCCACCCCTGCTAGAAGAGAAGCCTTGTTGCTGCTTCGTGAGGCTTCTTATTATGAGCCCTTCCTGAGCAGCAGAGGCAGTGGGTGGCTTGGTGGGATGACCCATGTGGTGAAAATTCCTTTGCAATGTGCCACTTTGGAGGCCACCACAAGAGGGAGACACTACCTCAGTGAGACCATGTCTCTAGCTCCTGGCCTGACTGAAAGTATGTTATTTAGTGGGAGAGAGTAGAAGGAAAGTTATTGGCCACCATGTGGAATGAGAAACCATTATAATAGTGGTCATAAGGCCCCTCCGGGTGAGAGCCAGGTTCAGAGGGTCTGCACTGCCCCAGGTGGGGTTCTTGGGTGTTAACAATTGAGTCTTGGAACCAAACCAAATGTTCTGTATGGTACTACTCTACTTCGTATTGCTATCAGTTTATCTTCCATTTAATATTTTTAATCAAGGTAGCTATTTGTATTATTGATTGGGGTTTTTTTGTAGTTGTGGATATTATGATTTATAATGGCTCCCAATGTTTTTGAACCGCTATTGTTTATTTCCTACGTTGTGAGACAGTATGGGCACTACTTTGAGGGAAAGTAGCATGCAAATAAACAGGTGAAATACGAGATGAGTTCTATTCTGTCTGAACTGTAGCCTGAATGAAAATATACATTTCTGGGAACTTTCTGAAATGTTCCTTGATATGCTATGCAAATACTGGTGTCAGAGTGCACTCTCAGACATGGATAATATTTACAAATGATGGAAATATGAATTTTGAACACTCCGCAGTCCCCCTTAAATTGTGCCCTTCTACCCCATCCAGCATTGTTTGTTTAGGAAGCTCATCTAGTCAGTAAAGCATTCTAGTCACTGGAGAGTCACTTTCAAAATGAATTTGCTTGTCCTTGAAAGATCACTGCCACTGATGCATCTTTGTGGGCACTGCACACACAAAAAACAACCCTGACCTTTTCTAAAGATGGCAGTCAATTCATTTCATATTTAAAATTCTTAATATGATCAGAAAGGATATTGGCAGGTTGACCTAAAGGTCCGCCTAAGACATGAGAGATAATTGTTTCTCTAATTGTGATGCCTGAATTAAATTACTTTTGCACCCTGTGTATTTAGATAATGCATAAAATTGAGGTCCTGGCTACTCGTGGCCATTAAACCTCCTCCAGCATTTACTGTAGGAGTTAAGAGAGTTAACTGCTATGTTCTGGGCACAGGTAATTACATTCTGCCAATCTATACCTCTTTGCCACTGCAATTAGATACTGCTTTCCGCTTCCTTCTCTTAACCTCAACCTTTTTATAACGGTTTCTGAATTATAGCATTGTAAAATAACTGTAGCCTCCGAAGCTCCATGTTTGAATATATGAACTGATTACAAATCCAAGGGAATTTGATCAGTTCAGGGCTTCCGGTTGAGCGCATCGCTGAGAGCAGTGGGAGGCCCGTTCAGCGGAGCGGACCTCAGCGTGTCAAAGGCGGGGGGAGCCGCTCCAGCTCAGCGGCCCCCCAGAAGAACCCCAAATTGAGCATTTTGGGGGCATAGCCGTCCGGCGGGTGCCAAAAGCAAGCTCCTCCCTCCACGGCAAGGCTCTGTTTTGAGCCCCTGAAAGAGAGGGAGTGGAAGCGGCAGGCACATTGGACTACGATCGTTCCCTTTGACAACATGAAGCTGCGGGGCTGCCCGACTAGTGCTCAATTCTTCCAAGTAAATAATTTTTTAAAAGATTGCACTGTGAGTACTATTTATTTGGATAAATTTGAATGAAAATTTGGCCACAAGAGAGAGGGGGAGCTGGAGGGAGGGCACGACGTGGTGGGCGGGAACGCCGAACTCGCACTCGCCAGGCTGTGCTCCGCCTCTGCCCACCAGCCCCGCAGGCAGCGCCGCTCTCGTGCGCCGGCCCTGCTTCGGGGGGGGGGCAGCTGCCCCCCCGCCCCGCACTGGGTATGCCCATGATTTGGACTGAACTAAGCCTCCTGGTATATAATTTTGCTCTATTTGGTCAAAACCCATCACTGGCACTGCACCTCTCTTACCTGCACTGTGCAGCACAGCCCGTGAAGTGGCGGTGGCACCAAATGAAGCATGGCAATGGCTTCCAGCGAGATCTCACGTGATCCATAAGATCTTGTGAGATTTTGTGAAGATCTCACTAGCAACCTGTGCCTCTGATGGCACTGCTTCTCCGCTGGTGGCAGAGGCACGCACCACCTCTCGGGCCTCTGCTGCTCAATATGGGTACCTCACCCTGCCTACACACAAGCCCAATTTCTGAGGGTGGTGGGACGGACAGAGGGTATTCTCAGCCTATCGTGACACCAGAGAAGGTCTGGAGGGAAGGAAATGGGTTTTCAGATATTTGGGGCATAAGTTGTTCAAGTTTTAAGCACTCGTATGAGCACCCAGGGGAACTGCAGGTGGCGCTGTGATCTAAACCACTGAGCCTCTTGGGCTTGCCGATCAGAAGGTCGGCGGTTCAAATCCTCACAACAGAGCTCCCGTTGCTTGGTCCCAGCTCCTGCCAACCTAGTAGTTCGAAAGCACACCAAAAAGTGCAAGTAAAAACCGCTCCGGCAGGAAGGTAAACGGAGTTTCTGTGTGCTGCTCTGGTTTCACCAGAAGTGGCTTAGTCATGCTGGCCACATGACCTGGAAAAACTGTCTGTGGACAAACGTCGGCTCCCTCGGCCAGTAAAGTGAGATGAGAGTCGTCTGCGACTGGACTTAACTGTCAGGGGTCCTTTACCTTTACCTTTATGAGCACCCTGATGTAGTGTTGTACCTCCACCCAGGTTAAATAAACCCATAGCTATGGAGCTTGATCGCAGTTTGCAGTTCAGTGTGGCCTGTTCCAAAATTAACATCATTATCCTCCTATTTCTTCTTCCAAGAGCCTCAGCCAGTAAGTGTGTGTGTGTGTGTGTGTGTGTGCTGTAATCATGGTGTGGGGAAGCCTCATTAACAACAGTCAGGTAGTCATCATCCTTTCTTAATCTCAGGTACAAAGTTGAATTTATATGGTTAGAGCAAACAGGTTAGGGCATATTTTTGAGGCAAAACTAGATATATATTTTTTCCCCACTGCAAAAGGATGCTTCCGCCTGCTGGCTCCCAGCAACCTGAATCTAATTTCCCTGCCAATTTCATCTTCTGACTGAAAGAGGCAAGAGTGGGCATCATGCTGGACATGAAAATTAACCTGCAGATCCAACAACAAAGGCAACAGATGTCTAGGCTTATGTGAAGAAAGGGATTGTGTGGCAAGCATCCAGACATGCTGTGAGAAAGACAGGTCGGAGAGAGCCCCAGGCTGTTTTAAAATAATGTTTCTTCAAACAAAGCAGAGGGCAGCTGCAGCACAGACCTCTCCTGCCACAAAGAAAGCCAAATGCATGATACCCACAACACCCAGGGGTTCAACAAGCATTACTAACTGATTCTGTAGACTCTCCCTACTTCCACAAGCCGTGAAACTTAAGGCTGAGGGAAGGGGACAAGGGTCCCAGATGAAAGACGGGTGGATTAGGGTTGCCATATTTCAAAAAGTGAAAAAGTTGTTGAGCTTTTTGGGCAAAACCGCAAAAAAAAAAATTGATGGAAATCAGCAAAAACGACACTACGGTACCAACATGGGTTGCCATACGTCCAGATGGACTTCCTATCTTTCTTCTGTTTGGCTTTTATTATTGGAAGTTAAAGAGCAACCTAACATGGTTTAAGCTGCTGGCATCCGTATACTGATTTACCTAGGGAAGTCAATCCTTTATTTGCTTTGCGTGGCAAGGTCCCAAACCCTCCCGGGAAGTGGAATAAAGACACATGAAACAGTATTTTAGGCTTATGGGCGAAAAAGGCCACAACTTTATTGGTTACAGAATGTGAGTGGTATTGGCTTAGACATTGGAAACCCCACGACTATATCTGACTCCTGCCCATCTGCAGGAGTCTTAGAATGGTTAACCACCAGTAGGGGAGCCCTGCTGATGCACATCAACTAGGAACTCCCCCAGGGTCACCGCTAGGGGTTGTGCCATGGCCCTAGTCCCCCCCCCCCCAGTCTAGGGCTTTGAGCACAGTGAAGGCAAGCACTCCTTCAGCAAGATTCCTATAGGGAAACGTGTGCAGCCATCCTTTCAACAGCACCTCTTACTGAGAGTGTAATATGAAGCAAATGCTGCCCCATTTGAAGAAGGCATTTATGACAGGATGGGAGCAGCTGAGAATTCAAAAAAAAGTAGGCAGAACAGACAAGAGAAAATTGCAGAGTTTGAGGCACCTGGTGCCATTGAAGCAGAAAAGAAAATGTTAAAGAATGCCAGAATTGCCAGTGAGTGGTTGCCCAAGTCTGCCTGGAAACACAACAGATTTATTTACCTTTAAGTAGGAGTGTTTTCTTGCTTTAATTCCTTTCCCAACATAGACTGGTGGCCGGTAGCAATCATTCGAAAATGCAGTTATGAAAACACATTGAGGGCTCTTCATGTAATGGGATGTAGGAGCAAGCAACAGCAGCAATATTCCACCTCCACTGCAACATGCCTACCCAGGAATAAGCCCCAATGAACTGTATGGGACTTACTTCTGAGCAGATGTGCAGAAGATTGCATGGTAAGCATTGCTCTATCCCAGTAGAGCATAGCCAGTTTTTAAGAAGAAATTTGTACATATCCTTTTCTTTCTTAAATTGAATGTGTGGG